>NC_056728.1:1175607537-1175907537 GCF_019279795.1 Protopterus annectens | reverse complement strand
TGTGACATCAGTGGTGTACTGTCAACATGCACCAGTCATACCATGTAGTCCAGGTGCAGCATGCATTGTGATATGTTCACAGTATGTGTCTCGGTTACAACAGTAACAGCATGTTGGTAATGCCCTGGTTCCCTCCTATGGTGTACTGGCATGTGCCTACAGGTAGCAGTGTTTGCAGTCCCCCATGTGTAACTGTGGAGTACTCACAGGCACGTATGGCAATATCAGCATGCTAAATGTACCCTCAACCTGACTGTTGGACAGTCAGACATGACACAGATGTCCGCACATATACTGCATCTGAAGCATGTGGTCAGTTGAACAAGCTACACTGGACAGAGATGTGACATACATACCGGGAAACATTACAGGTATGTTGATAGGGTGCAGGGGTTGTACACAGCGGTCAGGCCAATGATGATGTTAGAGGCCACCTGATAGCATGGGGCCACACTGTGTAGCAGTAATACCCTGTCACAGTACAGGAACATGGCCACATTCACAGGGTCTACAGCACTATAACACACCCCATAGTGGTCATGTGTGGACCCTTGTCTGTGTGGTCATCACCCTCGCAGTACTTTGCACCCACATGACGTGGCACAGAGAAGGGACATGCACAGGTGGCCAGTATGGCTGGGACCGATGGCATCAACAGAGTAGTAGACTGCATCACCATGAGGGGTTAGTGATCCTGTTTCCACAGTATGGTAGCATACACTCTCACACCAAGCACCAGACAGCCATACATACATACATACATACATACACACACACACTGTGGTGACCAAATATGTGTGTATGGATAGCCGATGTGTGTGATGCACCACACCTGCTGACCTCATGCTTTCCACACTGCAGTATGTACAGATCTCTACAACGGTGTACAGGGATGTGTTATATCTGGGATGTAGTCCCCACCATATGTGGCATGTGTGGTCACACAAGCAGACACACATGGCAGTGCTGGGAATGATACACCTGCCATATGATGATCCGTTTGATAGACATGCAGTGGTACTGTCCGCAGTATGTGTACCAACGCTATGTCTGGCAATTGTGTGGCTATGTGCACACGGGAGGATGTCAGTGATACAGGTGTCACATGACATACAGTTGGTTACACCTGACCACTGTGTATGCATTAAGTCATCACCATCAAGTAACAGTGACATAGCGTACTGTTTGCACATGGCATGGTAGAGTGGCATGTGACACACCTTTGAGCCATCCCCGGCACACATAGATCTACACAGGTGGATCACCACTTTATGTACATAGATCCCTCCATACGTGATGTACAACCAACTGTACTGTTTGTATGTCACCATATACAGGTGTCAATGATGGAGCTGCATTGCGACTGCATGTTGTAGTTCAGCACAGCTGTGTTACGGACATTGGCCACTGCACATGTGTGGTTGCTGCATGCACAGTACAGATTGTTCATGTGCGTTGGTCCTACATGTGTCTCCTGTAGCCATGTTTGTATGCATTGCTATTGGTGGACATGTGTGTTGACATACATGACACATGGACTGTGGTATGATATCACGGGTGTCATGCACGACTACTACAGGGGAATGTGTCCTCCATCAACATTGCTACCTCCTGTACTGTGAGCATTCAACAGACATGGACCCACCTTCCATTTGCATGCGTATGATTGCTTAGGCCACTGTTCTGCATGGGGGACAGCAAAGGCTTAGCTATGTACATATGTGTTGTGTGTGTGGTCCTTGTGCACATCCACTACAATCACATGTTTGACATATCCAAACATGTGTGTTCATTGGTGTGCAGCAACACTCATCTGTCACAGCTGTGTAAGACCTGGGGCCCCTGGTATGTCTTGAGCTGACCTGGTCATGTACAGTGGTATACTTGCAATGCGTAACACCTGTTGGAACCCTGTCAGTACATGTGTACCCTGCACAGTTGCTGTAGACCCCTGTACAGTCCACTGGTCATGTGTCACACAGTGTTGTTGTAATGTTTGGCTGTGTACTGCTGCAGCAACGACATGGTGATGTCTCAAGGGCTACAGTGTAGACTGCGGTGTGTACATCTGAGATCTGCACCTATGACAGCTGTGATGGAAGCTGAGTGTGTACTGGTCACTGCATGTGTGTGACCGCTCTGTGCATGGGGACAGTTATACCTTACTGTGCCCTTCCATGTCTAGACTCCGTCTGCATGCAAGACGGCCCTTTGCAACTGCTAAGTGTGTGAGCATGCCCACTACGCTGTTGTGTAGATGGACACACATGACAGTCCCAACTGAGCCCTTGCGAGTTGAGACTCCATCTGCATGCAAGACGGCCCTTTGCAACTGCTACGTGTGTGAGCATGCCCAGTACGCTGCTGTGTAGATGGACACACATGACAGTCCCAACTGAGAGCCCGCGTTGAGACTGACCATCCGTGTGTGAGCATGCCCAGTACGCTGCTGTGTAGATGGACACACATGACAGTCCCAACTGAGCCCTTGCAAGTTGAGACTCCGTCCGCATGCAAGACGGCCCTTTGCAACTGCTAAGTGTGTGAGCATGCCCAGTATGCTGTTGTGTAGATGGACACACATGACAGTCCCAACTGAGCCCTTGCGAGTTGAGACTCCGTCCGTATGCAAGATGGCCCTTTGCAACTGCTAAGTGTGTGAGCATGCCCAGTGCGCTGTTGTGTAGATGGACACACATGACAGTCCCAACTGAGCCCTTGCGAGTTGAGACTCCATCCGCATGCAAGACGGCGCTTTGCAACTGCTAAGTGTGTGAGCATGCCCAGTACGCTGTTGTGTAGATGGACACACATGACAGTCCCAACTGAGCCCTTGCGAGTTGAGACTCCATCTGCATGCAAGATGGCCCTTTGCAACTGCTAAGTGTGTGAGCATGCCCAGTATGCCGTTGTGTAGATCGACACACAGTACAGTCTGAACGGACGTGTATTACTAAGCATGTGGCCATGCCCAGTGACACCTTGTGTCGGTGATATCCCTCTGTGCATGGCCATTGACATCCTGTATAGCCATGATGGTCAGCCAGGCAACAGATGTCCATTTTCAACATCACAATGGATGCCTACTACGTACACACTGGTCGACTATCTTGAAGGGTGTACTGACTGTGGGGCGTCCTGTGACTATGTCATGTTGTCGTGGTGCACCGTAAATCTTACGATCACACCACTGCTGTGTGTTTGTCTACGTGTACCGTGGAACAGTAATATGTCTGTATGCTTTCAGACTGATCACTCTCTATACAATCCCTGTCGGCATCCTTGTCAGTGCAGATGATGACATACACCTAGAAGTATGCCTCTGGGATGGCTATGTTTAGTAATCTCGGCAGCGCATTCTGTAAATGCATTATGCTGTAGTGTGTTAGGGTAGTTAGGTGTATGTTCGACTCCCAGCCCTGCCAAGTGTGTTTGTGTGTGTGTGTGTGTGTGTGTGTGTGTGTGTGTGTGTGTGTGTGTGTGTGTGTGTGTTTGCGCATGCTCCCGTCCTCCTGGGAACTCAATTTTGCTTTTAGATGTCTCACACTACAGTAGTTTCCTACTGACATCTTTGCCTTTGCGGATGATGACACGCACCTAGATGTCTGCCTCTGGGACTGCTGTGCTTAGTAATCTTGGTAGCGCATTCTGTAAATGTGTCATGCTGTAGTGTGTTAGGGTAGTTAGGTGTATGTTCAACTCCCAGCCCTGCCAATTGTGTGTGTGTGTGTGTGTGTGTGTGTGTGTGTGTGTGTGTGTGTTTGCGTGCATGCTCCCGTCCGTCTGGGGACTCAGCCTTGCTTTTAGATGCCTCACACCACCGCAGTTTCCTACCAACGTCTTTGCCTTTGCGGATGATGACACGCACCTAGATGTCTGCCTCTGGGACTGCTGTGCTTAGTAATCTCGATAGCGTGTTCTGTAAATGCATCATGCTGTAGTGTGTTAGGGTAGTTAGGTGTATGTTCGACTCCCAGCCCTACCAAGTGTGTGTGTGTGTGTGTGTGTGTGTGTGTGTGTGTGTGTGTGTGTGTGTGTGTTTGTGCACATGCTCCCGTCTGCCCGGGGACTCAGTCTTGCTTTTAGACACCTCACACCACAGCAGTTTCCTACTGACGTCTTTGCCTTTGCGGATGATGACATGCACCTAGATGTCTGCCTGTGGGACTGCTGTGCTTAGTAATCTTGGTAGCGCGTTCTGTAAATGCGTCATGCTGTAGTGTGTTAGGGTAGTTAGGTGTATGTTCGACTCCCAACCCTGCCAAGTGTGTGTGTGTGTGTGTGTGTGTGTGTGTGTGTGTGTGTGTTTCCAGCTGCATGACAACAGTACATTGCTTTTACAGTATTCACTCTCCATAACATCCGTGCGGCATCTTTGCCTTTGATGCTGCTGTCTGCAGGCTAGATGTGTGCATGTGTGAATCATGTGATCCACTGATCACAGCAGCGCATTCTGTAACTGCATAATGCTGTCGTGTGGTACAGTGCTTACGTTTGTGTTCTGCTCCCAACCCTGCCACGTGTGTGTGTGTGTGTGTGTGTGTGTGTGTGTGTGTGTGTGTGTATGTATCTACACGCACATATATATACATATATATATATATATATATATATATATATATATATATATACAATGTATATTGTATATAGATATGTATGTTGGGATTATCACTCTTGAATGTGCTGCATTATCTGTACGTGAGCAGCTTGGATGTATGTACATCTGCTATGGTTCTGTGATAGTGCACATACTGTGTGCTGTAGTGATCGTGGGTTATACATGTGTAGTGATCGGTTATTGTGTTGCTGGGTATTACACAGGCATTGGAAACAATGTTAGTACAGCACCTTTGAATGGTTGTATGCAGATCTCGGCAACAGTCTGCAGTGGTTATTACATTGGAGTGTGAGTATGGCTCATATCCGTCTGTAGTAACAGACACATCTATGGACCTCAGGTTAACATTACAGACTCACGTTTATCCACTGGTTGTGGTACAGATCCCAGGACTGTATGTGTATACATTGACAGGTGCAGGACTGGGTTGTGTTGGATGCATGGAGGGGTGTCCATGGCCAGTAATGGGGACCTCTACAGCCTGGCAGGTACGGTCTGTGACTGTCCCACAACCTCCTGTATATGGCTGACACATGCTGTACCTGTGTATATGCAGACACACACACTTGCCACAAACAGCTACGGCTATCACATACACACACCCATTGCACCATCAATGGGCCATGCAATAACCGTTGTCCCTCACACACACACACACACACACACACACACACACACACACACACACACACACCTATGTGTACACTGGATGGCTCAATGACAGCTCTGGAAATGTTAACACCACACCCTGTGCATATGATGTCACCTGTGCCACCATCTGTGATGTGTATCATTGATGCAGGATCTGACTAACCTGGTGCTGCTGCAAACGGTGGCTTTATTCCACTGTATTGATGTTAGCATGCTGTTAACACACAGTGTGTTACTTCCAGGTGTATATCAGCAGGCATGATGCATTGCAGCTATGACCATCACTGTAGCATAGTTTACAGCACTGTTACTTCTGATGATGTATTCTCCATCCATGTGCCATTTCACTGATGTGTGTAGTACTGGCAGCATGTGTGTCTGTGTGTGCAGTACGTGTGTGATGTGTGTAGTACACATGTATACATGCTTACAAATGCATACACGACATTACATGGGCTTCACCATTTGTACACTAGCTTACTCATTCTTCCACACTCCACATGCGCACACGGGCTAACACGCGCGCACACATGTTTACTCAGGCTTACTGGCACGCACGGGCGCAGATACACTGTGGGCAGGTTTGCAGGTCACATCGGTGGTATCCATGGCGTACACTGTCAGTCTCCTGATGTTCCCTAGGATAGCTCATGACACACCTCTTCCACTGAGTACTGACAGCACATATGTGACACTGCTCCAGTGAGGTTACAGTGTTTTATACATACACACTCATGTTGTCATCTATCTTCTACTCTAATAGTCCCTTTAACCTACACTACACTGTAGAGGCTTGGCCCATATGGCATGACATGTTGTGATTCACTATCCTAAGCCTTACTTGCCTCACATTGCCTACAAATGCTTCATTACATCTCTGACAGAGCGCTTCCACACATAAGAACCAGTACGCAGTAGCCATGTTGTCTCCAGCTTGCCATTCATCTGCAAGGCGTACTAACATCTAACTAAACCTACATTTTGTATGTGTATTATACATATGTCTTGTTTTGAAGCACAGTGCGTTCTCGTGACGCTGCGCTATGCTTCCACACCAGGGATCAGGGGAGGACAGCTACTGGTTTATTGATATCCAATGGACAAAAAGTACAGTTTTGTACCTACCATAAATGTAGATGTTCGAGGATCCACATTGCTGCAGTCCTTACTATAGGGTAGTCCGCTGTCCAGTAGATGTCAGAAGACCCTAAAAGACCCACAAATATATACAAAAATATATACAAAATATCAGCATATAACCTCACCTACACAACCCCCTAAACAGAGAGGGGAAGGAGGGAGGGTGGATTGGACTGCAATGTGGATCCTCGAACATCTACATTTATGGTAGGTACAAAACTGTACTATGTTCTTCGCCACATTGCTGCAGTCCTTACTATGGGTAGAATCCCAAAGCAGAGGTAAGGGAGGCAGGCAAATCATAAAGAAGCAGGAGCTGTCAACATGCCTTGCAAAACAGCTGTGGCAAAACCAGCCCTAGACTTAGAGTAGATAGGAAGGTGATAATGCTTGGAGAAAGTATGCACTGAACTCCAAGTAGCTGCCTCAAAATATCCTTAGTTGCCACCCCTTAGAAATGCTGTTGAAGTGGCAGTAGCCTAGTGGAATGAGGCCTAATCCCAGCTGGAATCTCCTTGCCATGATGGGAATAACAAAATGCAATGCAAAACCCAATCCACCTAGAAATAGTTTGTTTTGTCACAGGCTTGCCCTGCGAACTCAAAAAAAAGAAACAAACAACTGCTGAGACTAGCCTAAATTCTTAGTCCTTCTTTAATAATAACCCAATTGCCTGTGTACCTCTTAAGTGTGCAAAATCTTTTTCCCTTTATTTTGGGGGTCTGCATAAAAGTAGGCAAATGAATAGTTTGGTTTAAAGCCACACTAGAAACCACCTTAGGCATAAAGGAAGGATTAGTACGTAATGATACCCTATCCTTATGGAAAATCAAAAAGGCTCTACTGCCATAATGCCGCCTGCAACTCAGACACCCTTCTTGCAGAAGTAGCGCCAACAGAAAACAGAAAATTCCATGACAAGTATTTCAATTCAACAGTAGCCGAGGCTCAAAAAAGGTTGTAGAGTAAGTTTTTCCAACACAAAATTGACATCCCAAGCAGGAGTAGGAGCTCTCACGTGGGGTCTTAAATTCTTTGCCCCTCTAAGAAACTGCTTGAACAAAGGATGCGAAAATAATGGTGGGTCACAATCATAGTGAGCTGAAATTGCTGCAGCATGAATCTTAATGGAAGAGAAGGACAAACCCTTGTCCAATAACTCAGTAAGATATTGAAGAGCCACACTCAAATTAGGCTCAGAAATCTCCAAATTCTGTGCTGTACTCCAAAATAAAAATCTCTTCCATTTTTCTGCGTACACTTTCCTTGTACTAGGTCTTCTAGCTTCCATAATCACATTTAAAACTTGTTGAGGAAGTTGAGACCTGCTGTGTTTCAACACAGAATATGCCAGGCTGTTAGATGAAGAGAGTGAAGCTTGACATTGAGCAGATGACCGTCCTTCTGAGATAACAGATGTGGAATCAAAGGTAAATGACATGGAGGCTTCCTTACCAGACTCCTTAGTAGTGGGTACCAGTGTTGCCGAGGCCAATCTGGAGCTATCAAAATCATCCGTGGCTTGTCTTGTCTGACTTTTAATAGCACCTTTGGAAGAAGAGGCAGAGGTGGAAAGGCATACACATGAAGGTTTTTCCAACTGAAAGACAGAGCATCCACTTTCCAAGCTGTGTGATGAAACCCCTTTGTGCAAAACTTTGGCAGCTGGTGGTTTAGTGGAGCGAACAGATCTATGTCTGGAGTTCCCCATGACACTGTCAATTTCTGAAATACATGAAGATCCAGTTTCCACTGTGGGGATCCATGATTTGTCTGCTTAATACATCTGCTAAGGAGTTCTGTGCTCCGGCAGAAACCTTGCCTGAAGAGTTAGTTGCAAGCTTAGCGCAGTCTCCCATAAAATCATTGCTTGCCTGCATAGAGGATAAGAATGTGTTCCCCCTTGCTTGTTGATGTACCACATGACAGTTGTGTTGTCTGTTAGAATCAACACCTGCCCTGGAAGAAGTAACTCCTTGAAAGCCATTAATGCATACTGGACTGCTAACATCTCCTTCATGTTGATATGTAGATGCTGTAGTCTGGCAGGCCACTTGTCTTGTATCCACTTTCCATTCAGATGAGCTCCCCAAGCAATGTCCGAGGCATCTGTCGTTAAAATCTGACGCGCCGGTGGGCGGGTCACAGAGAGTCCCTTGTTTAGGTGACATTCCTGAGCCCGCCACAAAAATTATTTTTGAAGGCAAGGTATTATTTGAATGACAGTGTCCAAATCCTGGCAGTGCTGTGTCCATACATTTTGAGATACCATTGTAGCTTCCTCATATGCAGTTGCATTGGGATGCACCAGAATACAAGATGCCATGAACCCTAATGCTTGAAGGACTGTCCTTGCAGTCAGCACGGACTGATGAGATAGTTGATGGAAGTAAAGTGATAGACTCTTTTGTTTGTCCGGGGTTAAAAGGCCATCTGCTGCTGTATTCAGTCTCACACCCAGAAAGCACATGTCTTGAGAGGGTACTAGACTGGACTTTATTTCGTTCACAGAATACCCTAGGCATCTTAGCACTGCTATAACATATTCCAGATGCTGTAGAAGATCTTCCTTTCTTGAGCCAGAATCAGGCAGTCGTCCAAGTAAGGATAGATTTGAATTCCTTTTAGCCTGAAGTAAGCTATCACTGGAGCCAGAACCTTTGTGAATACTCTGGGCGCAGTAGATAAGCCAAAGGGCAATGCAGAGAACTGATAATGAGAATTTCCAGCTCGAAACGCAGATACTTCCTGCAACTCAGTCTTATAGGCACATGAAGGTAAGCTTCCTTGAGATCTAAAGTTACCATCCAGTGATCTTTGCCCAGCAGAGGTAGAAGCTGTTGTAACGTCAACATCTTGAACTTGGGAATGTCCAGATAAGTGTTGAGGATAGATAAATCCAAAATTGGTCTCCACGTGTTCCCCTTTGGTACTAGGAACAGGCGAGAATAAAATCCTAGGCCCCTTTCTGATACAGGGACTGGCTGAATGGCCCCTATTTGGAGTAACTGAGAAATTTGCTTGTGAGCCTCTTTTTGTGGAGGAGGAACGTCTGGCATGAAAGGGGCAAAGTATGGAAATAAAACCTGTAACCGTGGTGAATGATATCCAACACCCATCTGTCTTGAGTAATTAAATCCCAATTTTCCTTGAAAAGAGACAGTTTTCCTCCCAAAGGAGCTGCCAGACGAGAATCTGCTGGCAGCTGAGAAGGCAGGTCATTGGGTCTGTTTACGAAGGACTGACCCCTGCCCTCACCAGAAGTCTGAGCAGGTGAACTCCTGTTCTAGGCCTAAAGAACCTTGAGCTCTGCCCCTACCACGTCTAGACCTACCCCTAGACTGGGAATCATAAGCAGGATATGTCCATCCCTTAGTAGGCCAATTTCTACTAAACTTTGGTGGCTGCACCTGCAAAAAATCTTTAACAGTTTGCATAGACTTAGCTTTGTCCTCCATTTTCTTTAAAACTGCTTCCACAGGCGAACCAAACAACACATCAGACTGTAAAGGAGCATCCAAAATCCTTGTCTTAACATGCTCAGCTAAATTCTGATCCCTCAACCAGGCATGCCTGCGAAGAACAGAACTAGTGGCAGCCACCCTCGAGGAGGCCTGTACAGCATCAAAACCACATTGCAAAGAATGCTTACCCACTTGTTCAGACACATGAACTAAATCCAGCAACTCTTTACACTCAATACCTTCCCCCCAAAGCATCCACCTTAGATTTCAGTTGTGAAAGGAGATAATTTTGATATTTAAGCATGTGAAACTGACAATTCAACGCCCTCATGGCTAAAGTGGAAGAAGTATACACTTTCTTTCCCCATCTATCCAAAGCCCTTGCCTCTTTATCAGTGGAAACAGGGTTTTTAACCACAGAGGCCTTAACACCTTTAGGTCCCTGAGAAACAGTTTCCGGGTCTGCCCTAGGACTCTTAAAAGATACTTATGAGCTTCAGGCACCCTATAGTACCTATCAGGTTTAACAGGAGCAGGAGGCAAAGAGTCAGGGTTCAGGGAAGCCTCTGCAAAAACATCTTCCACCACATTCAACACAGGAGGTATAGCTAAGGCCCTATGCTGGGGTAAAAACAAGAATTCCCTAACCCTTTTCCTGAATCAGAGTAATCCTGGCCTTCCCATTTAAAGTGCTCCCTCATGGAATGCAGAGTCTCTGAAAATGAGAAATCCTCAGGAGGAGAAGCTGTAGGAGTGGAATCATCCACATCAGAATCAGAATAAGGAGGATACTCCTGCAAATCTTCCGCAGAAGACTCCGAAGCCTCTGAACACTGTTCAAAACTATCAATCTCCGGTTCCACCCTAGGCCTCTTATCAGGAGGGGGCATAGAACCTCTAATCATAGTAATCAAATCTTCTGCCATTTTAAGCATATGTTTCTTAGGCACAGAACCTGAAATGCTAGGAGAAGCCCCCACTGAAGCTGAACTTGGCCTACCCCTCAAAGAAGTTTTGGCAACAGAAGGAGAGGCTCTAACTACCTTGGGAAGAGAGGGAAGAACAGTTACCTGAGAAGCCCCCTCAGCCTGGCCTACCTCCTGAGAAGGCACATCCTGTAACAGTAAAGTCTCTGCCTGAGACTCCAAAGAAACTCCTGGCAAAACCTCTGGCTCCACTGAGCCTTCTAAAGAACCGACGTCCGGGACTGCCGGTTCAACCCTAGGCTTCGCTGTTTTGTCCCTGGCGCTTCTTGGGCGAAGCGGGCGAGCATCCGCGGCATTTTATAATTGCAACGCTTCCCAAACACTAACCTGGCACAGTCTAACAGTCTCTTAATAGTGTTTGTTAAACCTAGCACAAGAGCGGCATCCAACAACGTCGTGCTCAGGCCCTAAACAAGGTATACACAAGGTATGGTAATCCCTATGAGGTATCTGTTTCCCACAAGAAATACAGTTATTCACTTTTCTGACATCCGTTAAATACTGAGGCAAGAAAAACCAAAATGTTCTAACGGGTACTTAGCCAACTCTGATTCGGTCTGAAACTCCGGCTTCGGAAAGATTTCAGAACGCCAACCTGCACTCGCAAAACTGCTTCTGCATTAGTACCCTGCGCAAAAGACTGAGGATAGATCGCGGTCATGCGCGCGCGATACCCTGGCGACGCATTGACGCCAGTTCACCTGACCGACGTCAGCCATATACTCTGGTATTCGGGCCGACTGGACAGCGGACTACCCTATAGTAAGGACTGCAGCAATGTGGAACGAAGAACATCCGCCACTGGCCTTGGACTTGGACATTGGCATGCTTCTTTGACTGTATTCATACTGTATTTGCAGCTGTCATTGCTCCATTTAGCAAAGTGCAAACCGTTATAGGTTCATAGGTTCAATGGTTTATACTAGGCTATCTGCCCTAAGGCATTTATAAGCCTAGCCCAAAGTTTTGTGGCTTACGCCACCCCTTATGTTAAAAAATACTGTGCCCATTAGTTTGTTGTGCCTCTGTCCAGCAGTGACACAGAGATGATTCCCAGGGTAAACCTACAATCTCCCATCCATCGGTCAAGATTTCTCTTGAACAGAGCCAGCGAGGTGCTCTGCCTCACATGGACCGGGATTTTATTCCACAGCATAGGGAGTCTCTGGGTGACAAATCTATCCCTCCAGCATGTCCTATTTATATCCGTGCTAAGGTTTAAGTCGCTTGCTCTAGTGGATCTGGTAGATTTGGATTTTGTGAGGTGGAGCATGTCCATTAATTCCGGGTTGGACATGGCCTTGTATGTCAGGCACAGGTCACCTCTGAGCAGGTGGTATGCAACTGAATAGAGCTGGAGTTTCTTCAGTCTGGCAGCATATGACAGATTTTGGAGTCCCTTTATCCTTTTGGTGAGGAACTTTTGGGGTCTCTCCAATTGCTGCAGGTGTCGGGTGAGATACATCCCGAATGGGGCATTGTACTCGATCATTGTTCTGATAAGTGAAGAGTACAGGGGAACAATGACCTCACTTGATCTGGATGTGAATCCCTTCATGATCAGGTGGGCAATGTAGAAGGTCTTTCTAACCACTTTAGCAATGTGAGTGTCAAAAGAAAGGCATAACATCCGGGTACATTTCTGTACATAACTCTGCTCTTGCACAGACAGCTTACTGTTTCATGTATCACATAATTACATAATTTTCATAGCTTACACATACAAATGGGGTATGTTGCAAATCCCAACATTGTCCATGCAATGTTCATGTTACGGGCGGTCTTGCATGCCTCTACGGGTGTTTGCTGAACAGCCTGGCAGTCATCTTTCCTTGCTGTACTCTCACTCAATCCATACATGCCGGAAGCTTCATGTATCATGGCCTAGGCTTTGCTGTGCGCTATGTCTATTTGTGGTGTATGCATGGCTGTGGGTATGTCCCACTGTCATCACTGGTAAAGGTGACGCCCTATAGGTACTTCATGTAGACTGCTGTGTCATTTGACATGTCAGCACATACCTGCGGCCAATACTGAACTTCCTACTGCAGCGCTTTTCATACCTTCTGAGTTATCTTGCAGTCGATAATGCTGTTTCCTCAGACATGTATCTGTTTCTGATCATACCTATCAACCTCCTAGAGCAAAACATCTGTACAAAGCCTAACATGATGGGGAGACAAATAGGGGAAGAGTCTACATATTGCTCTTACAAACGTAGATAGTTGACAGTATTATAGGTTTTGCATTAGTATGACCTTTCTGATGGATTTGGGGTCTTAAACTCATATGTTTATCATTATTTAATGACGTCAGTTCTCAGGTATTTGGCAGACAGGTACACATTGTAAGAGGAACACACCACACATATGAGGCATACTTCTGCACATTCGTACAGTTACGAGGTATGTTTCTGATACTGGAAATCAATTTTCTTACACCAATACACACAATACATGGTGCCATCACAGGCCAGTTGCCATTACATTCCTATTGCAGGACACACCCACCCAGAGGGTTATATTCCTCACACAGGTCAACAGGTGCTTATCCACACTAATTATTCTATCATGTACCTTATGTGTACACCGGTATTTGCACTTTCCATCAGTGGCAGAGCTCACGTACGAGTATGGTGGACTGGACACTGTATCGGCGACACTGCATGACACCCTGAGGGACACATGTCTTTTGAGTCTATTAACCTTCCACATTGACTTTCACATGGCATATGTTGTCATTCACATTTGTGGAAATACATGCTTTTGACTTGCACATGTCATTTGTCCTGACGTCTTTCTTCTCACCTGTCCACCTAGTATCACTAGTTCTGTACATTTAATTAGGACGGGTTACCTTCATACCTCTCACCTGTACACATTATGGGTATACGCCCCGATGTTTGACCTATGATTCTGTTACATTTGTCATGATAATGTGCCTTTCTGGTAGATTGCTGGCAAGGCATGACAGACTGTGTGGTTAGGTAATCATGACTGACATTTCTATTTCATGATTACTAACTCTCATAACATTCATATTCTTGACTACGCAATTATTCTATCAACATTCTGACTTTATCTGGGGTATATTTAATATAGTCCCTATTTGTCTTTCGTGTACTATGCCTTAGTCCAGCTGTCTTATTCTGACATTTTGGCAGGTATGGTTACCATCTTGGTCGTACGCATGTCCATCCATGATAATCGCCTACATAACACTGATATAGGTCCCTACATCTTCCCCCAATGGTTTACACAATATCCAGTAGATGGGTTGCACCTTTTTGGAGAATATAGGTGTGTGCTATACCCACATAGGTATATTGATCACTCCCATGGGGTGTACCTGATAGATCTGTGCCAACCAACACCTTGGCCCATTTCTGCATGCCCATGATTCCCCTGCCTGACACCCCTCCACAGTACCCATTAGACATGTTTAATGTGAGCGATAATAAAGTGTGAGGACACTTCCGAGCACTCCCCACTCTGCGGATATCAGGTCGTATGTCATACATTCTATCGACCCATGTGTTATTACCCTTGCACCTGCTACTGTTGCATGTACACCTATATTGTAGTTGCACTTGTGACTTCTTTTGCATCAATGATGGTTCACACTTCATACAGGATCAATTTTTGGGGTCCTGCAAAGGACATTTATATTCATGTTTAATGTGTAGAACTTGCAGGCCCTGTCACACTGGTACTTTCCGGGCAATGGTTTGGAAAGCATCGGTGTATTCTCCTTTCATGCATGTCTGTCTGTCTATCCATAATAGCTATACCGTGACCTATTTATGTACATGTGTTATATATACAGGAACATATGTTTGTTGTGTATATATCTATTCATGTATCGTGTGTGTGTATATATATATATATATATATATATATATATATATATATATATATATATATACATACATATATACATATGTCTGTACATTCCTCATCTCATAATTTGCTTTGGTTTATGTCTGTGGATATATGTGTATATATATATATATATCTCCATATCATACCTTTCAACTGTACAGATTTCCGCTGCATGTACAGCTGTTTGCCTCTTATCTTTGGTCCGTTTTTCATAACCTTGTGTCTATCTGGCAAGTTAGTGGCATATCATTAAAGACTGACATTGGTAAATAATGACAAACATTTCAGGTTACGACTTCATACCCTTCAGAGAATCCATGCTAGTGACACACCTGTTATTCTATCCACTTTCTATGTTTGTTAGGGCAATATCTGGGGATTGTCCCTATTTGTACCATTTGTTGTCATGGCTTTGTCCGGTTTCGTACTTTACGGGGTTAACACGTATGAGCCATGTACATAAAACATGGGGAAAACACCATTCATTTTCTATTCTGTGAGCAGATTACACGTGCAGGTGCACTTGCATATACTTATTGTGGGTTACATATGTTTCATAAATAATTGTGCTTACGTGAACTTTCATAATTCTGACCGTAACAGTTACATATCTGTATTCTAGTTTACAGACTGCTGCGAAACACACATTCACCTTTACATATTTAAATGTGTGTACAGCACGAACGCATTCATTGCATTTTCAAGTTATATGTGCAGTGGTCGTAGGTCAACTGGGACTGCATTCATGTTGGCCGGATGTCAGAACCACTATTCTATTGGTGTTCTCCCTCATTGATATGCATACCCATAGTACTTAGCTACATCAACATACTCCTCACCGCTTCACCTACAACACAGGCATCCATTCTCCTGCTGGGAAAAAGGCGGTACTACATATTACCCATTCCTTATTGCCTACTGCTGTGGACTCCGGCTGCATTGTTAATCACTCTGAGGATATGCAGAACACCAAGGCATATAGTCCAGCCACATACAGGTCTTTGATTGTCAGGGTGTTCATGTAGTGATCTGGGTTTAGGCTTGTCCACCTGGTGAACAGTACTTCCTTGGTCGAGTTCAAATGTCAGATGAAGCATATGGACAGGGATTATCTCCCTATTTTAAAGTTTTACCTGTGTTTATAGACACAGGTGTTTGGGCACCTGTCAGCAGCTTATTCTGTTGGCATTACATATTATGGGTGGGGTTGTTACAGTCCATACTCCACGGTGAGGGGTGTTCCCATTCACATTTGACTATTACCTGTATACAGTCATACGGGGATTATTATTTTGGACATGAAGTGACTACAGGTATGCAGTTGTACATTACACAAGTGTGAAGGGTTGTTACTGTAAATATGTACGGACCATACCTCTCAACCTCTTAGAGCACTAAACCTGCGCAAAACCTACACGATGGGGGGACAATTAGGGGCACATTTTAACGATTGCTCTTACAAGCTTAGAACATTGATAGAATACTAGGTTTTGCATTAGCATGACTTTTCTGCAGGTTGTGGAGCCTTAAACTCAGGATATTTCTCATTATTTAGTGACGTCAATCCTCAGCTATTTACCACACTGGTGCAGATTGTCGGAGGCACACACCAACACTATGGGGCGAACTTGTGGTCATTCTTAGGGTTGCCACCTTTTCAAATGCCCAAAGTGGGACATCTTCTGTAGAGATGTCAGATTTTCCAGGACAAAACATACCGACAGCCATGCATAGTACAGAACTGTAACCTTTTTTGTACATATAATAGCTTATTCTAGTAACATTTGAATTGCTTATGCTACTTCACATAACATATAGATGTTTCATATATAAGATAACTGTTTTATGTGACTATTAAAGAAAATTAGGAAATAACTTTGTCCTAAACTCTCAGGACATTTGCTATGTCTTGCTTTTTTTCACAGGACACAACTGCCTACAGAGGGACTGTTACTCGCAAAGTGGGACAGGTGGTGACCCTAGTCATTCTGCGAATATCCGGACAGTTGAGTGGTATGGCACAGACCTCTGTAATATGCTGTTGTGTTCTGGCACAGCAGTAACTCAGGATTAAAGACTGCAGTCGGAATGCGCTGACAGACAGTTGGGTTTCAGACTTCATACTCCAGACATTAATGCCAATGTGCAAACTGTTATTCTATCAAATGTCTATGTTTCTAAGAGCTATCTTTACAGATTGTCCCTGTTTTTGGACCTTTGTCTCACTTATATTCATGGCTCTGTCCAGATATCTTGCTCACACAGGTTGACAGGTATGGTCGGTCATGACTGCACACAGTCAGTGTCCCTCACACTTGATCAGGGTTGACCTGTTTATGTCAGTGTCTTCCTCACCCTCATGCCATTTTCCACTTTGCAAATGTGTGCATTATATTCTCCCTCCTATTCGTGTCTGGACATGTGCATCACGGGAAGGTATTTTATCCTGGGTGGTAGGTTATGCATGCCCACTTAGGGCTGGACAGTGTCATGGACCTCCACTGCACGTTCTGACTTGTGTCCAGATATCTACTGGATTGGACATCATGTCGTCATACCCATTCTACTATTTACACAAGTTGGTCATCCCATGAGGGATATCCCAAAAATTGGACTAGACCAAAACAAGTTAGATAACGAAGATTTTTGTGGCTTCACGAAAATGTGCAGGGGGTTTTACATGCAGGGGATATATGGTTTGCAATCCTGACACTGCCTAGGATGACAATACCTACTACATATGCATAGGGGTCACTGTGTGTAGCTGTTTCTGCAACAAACCAGTGGACTAAGTACGGCTGGATTTGGTGGATGTTCTGGTATGGTGGCAGGTTGTGTGTTGTGGAGGGTATGCTGGATAGGTCATTATGCATCCAGGTGTGTTGCATTTGTTATAGCCAGTTCCATCAGGACTCATCTGTGGGTATGTGACGGTGACGTATCTATACATTTGTCTCGCATATTTCCATATTCATATGTTTGTGGGATTGTGTTCTACACTATGTGGTTGTGTTCCTTTCCACTTCACCCGCTGCCCCCTCGTACACCTCCGGTTCACCTTTTCTGCATACAACACAGTATCGCCTTTGAGGAATTTACCATTAAACACCCACCCCTCACACACGAATTCCTCACACCCCATAGAGCACTACTTTGGTTGTTGGCCCATGACACGGCCAGAGTTACACATTGACTACCCTACATGTGTCAGGTAGCTTTATGGTTGTGTGGACTACCCTGCCATGTTTGCTTTCCACATACTATACCTCACGCACATAGGTACACGCCCATACTTCACTTTCATTACTTGGTTGGTGTATCCGGGTACTACCCATTTGACTGTGTCACATACAAGTTCAGATTATACAGCTGCCTTCCGGATTTTGCCAGCCTGTTGTACTCATTGGTAGGATGGCACCTTTTCCTATGTCCAAGCTATTCCTTACATATGTCCGACTGTTGTGGACAATGCCTCCCCACAGTTGACGGTTGTGTTTCCACCTTTTCAACTGGCCACAGTGTGACATAGGGTTACCACCTGTCCCACTTTGTGAGGGACAGTCCCTCTTTGGGTAGTTGTGTCTTGACATGTAATTGTAAACATGGCAAATGTCCTGAGATTTTAGGATAAAATTATTTCTTATATTTTATGTGATAGTTGCATTAAACAGTTATTCTGTATCTGAAATACCTAAATGTTATGAGAAACAGAATAAGCAACTAAAATGCTACAAGAATACGCTTTTCTGTAGGCAAAACAGTTACGTTCTGTCCTTTGTACTGGCCGTGGGTATGTGTCAGCCTGTAAAATCTGATGTCTGTACCAAACATGTCCCACTTTGGCCATTTGAAAAGGTGGCAACCCTACTGTGACATTTGCGGTGAACACAGCATATTTTACAGGCCGACACATACCCACGGTCAGTTCGGCAGATAGAACTTACAATTCTTGCCTATATCTAAGCTTATTCTTGTAGCATTTCGGTATCTTATTCTGTTTGTTATGACATTTATGTAATATACATTCAGTGAAATCTGTTTAATGCAACTATTGCATGACGTCTACGGAAGAATTATGTCCTATATTCTCTGGACATTTGCCAGTTTTACATGTTTGTGTCAGGACACATCTGCCCACAGAGGGACTGTTGCTCGCATAGTGGGACAGGTGGTAATCTTGGTCGACGGTATGAATCATATTGTTCCTTTCGGCCTACATGTGTCCGTATTGTTATGGCTGTTTATTTGCTCCTTCTGTTTCGTTTACATGTGTATGCTATTTCCTATCACATTTGATATGTGAAATACGGACATACCTTTTGTATGTGACTATTACATGACTTGTGGGATATGATTCAGACATACGGTCACTACATATATCTACATTTCTCTTTGTGTATTTTGTTATGGACACATCTGCACAGCTATTTTCCCTCCCTCACATTATGGGTCGGCTGGTGACCCTCTCCGTTGGACTGGACGTACCTACTGGCGGCACGCTAACATATGATGCGTTTCACTTCCACATGGTATAGCTATCAACACTATGTTGGATTTCGGGCACACGGTTTTCATGTAATTTGTTCAAGGGTTGGGACCCATTATTCCCTACCGTGCAATTGTGTTTGATTCTTCATTTTCTGTTCGCAGGGACTATGCTTTGCATACATTTCAGTATCCATGGACACTGATAGGTACGATTACTATTGCTGGCGGAATATAATATTCAGCAGTTTAGGTTGCTCCTTAACAACCGACATTGACATGCCTCCCTGTACAACTTCGATACGCCCCTTGCACTCGTGCATATTTCCTATGCACGTGGCTGTGGTGGCTGTGCACCTTCATTAATATGCATATGGCGCGACTACTCCATATATATGCTGCACGGCTGGCGCAAGCCTTACTCCGGCCTTGCGCCGTGCTTCATGAATCCCGGGGATAGTCTTTGGTTATGTCATTAATAGTGTACATTAAGATGTTTGTTTTGCCTTTAACCAAGTTAAAGTTTCCTAAGGTATCACTGGCTGATTGTGCTGAGTCAGTTATGCTGCCTGTGAAAGCTTCTAGCTCTTTTAAGAAGTGATTTGAGCTAAAGGCTAATACAACTGTCTCTAAAAAATAAGGCTTTTGCTGCATTGGTGCCAACTGCAGCCATTTTCTTGAGGTAGTTGTATTTTCATGTAGCTGTTTTTTTGAGGGCTGCTGCTTCCATTCATATGTTTGTAAGTAAGTACTAGGCAATTTGACTGCAAACTATTTCAAGCCTAGCCAAACAAATCTTTTTAAAATTTACCTCTAGCCTCAAGAAGGTCAAGACAAGATAGACCAGGTGAGAATTTGAGGCTGCCCGTACAATCATCTAGCTTTACCTTGATAAGGGCAAGGGTGCTACTCTGTTTAATGTGTAGTGGAAGTTTGTTCCAAAGATGAGGGATACATTGGTATATGAATCTATCATGTCATCATGTTTTATTTATCTGCTGATGAAAGTTTACTTCCTTTAACCAGTTATTCGATATAGCAGTAGTTCTACATAGGAATAGGAGATCTAATAAAGTTGGCTCTTTCATGGCACATAAGGCTAGATATAGATCTGCACAGAGGAGTCTGTAAGAGACTGAGTACAGAGAAAGGGCTGATGGTGTCACCTAATAACTAAAATGTTTGAGGCCACTGATATTTTTAGTTGTGAATCTCTGAGGTCTCTCAAGTTGTGCTATATGGATCTGATAAGATATGAGGAAATTCATTCCAGGCTGAATCTGTGAATTTAATGCACCACATTGCAAAGCTGGAGAAAGGGAAAGACAAAAATTTGAAGCATGATAGCACATAAAATGGACTTCTTGACCGGTTTGCCTCTATCTCTAACTACTTGGTATGCTTTCATTTAACAAATGACTGTTTTTTACCTTTGCCTCTCTTTGTCACAGAATTCTCTTATGTCTGTCTTATGCATTATTTGACTTGGTTGGTGTTTTTTCCTAATACTTAAGGAAGTCAGCTCCAATAACCCATTTTTCTTGTGACATAATATTATTTGTGTCTTCTCTAAGTTCACCATGGTATCATCCAAATCTTTTTAAAGATAATATCAACTTGGACTCTTTGAGTCCATTTAAATACTTAAATGTTTCAAACGCATTTGCCATGCTCACCATCCTTTTCTTTGTAAAGGACCATTTATGTCACTTGTGTTTGCACTCAATATGGATTCTTGTGCAGATGCTCTACCACTGTTCTGCTCTAAAGAGTTTCCAACCTGTCTTTATCATTGCAGTGGCTGTCTGTAAAATCACAAACATTACTCCAGATATGTTCTTACCAGCTGTCTGTATAGCAGGAAAATAAAATTGTTTTCTATTGAAGTTTCTTGCTATGTTCCAAGTACTCACTCACCTATTTCGCTGCTGTCTCACATTGTTGCTAACCTTTAGGTCATCTGATATGTCCACCCTCAACTATCTTCAGCATTTATTGTTTGTGATTGTTCCTCTCTATTTATTGTTTTCTTTGGATTTTGCTTCCAAGATGAATTAAAGTGTTGCATCTTACATAATTCTTCCAATTTCCAAATCTCTTCTTACCTTTTCCATGTATTCTAGTATAGCAGTTGTGTTACAATGCTGTATGTCAGCAACAGAAGACAACATTTCCTCCCATTTTTTTCTGCATTCTTACTTAAAAATAAATAAACTGAAAGTGAAGTATAAGGGCAATTAGGCAAGTAGGGATAATTGAGGAGTAAACTGATGAAACAGATGGCAGGGTACTGGATATTTAAGCCTGTGTGGGAATTAGAAGGGTTGTGTGCGCCAAAAGGTGCCTAGAATATGTGTTCAGTTCTGCTCATGGCAGGTCTGCATTTTTCTTGTATCTCAAAATGCAGCATTGATTAAAGCATCTTGTCAGACACTATCATGATTTTCAGTCATAAAGATCTGCTTCACTGGTTATATAACATCAGAATAACCTGTGATAGCTTCTTCATCAAATACTCATTATAGTCAAAACAGGTAAATTGTGATTAATAATCAGTACAGCAAAACTGAAATTACTTTAACTTTCTTTGCAGTTCTTGTCTTCTGCAAAGCAGACAGGCACTGTCAAAATAGTAAAGCTGCCCTCAGAAATGTGATGTCAGACTCTTCAAAAAGGCACTCAGTAACCATAGAAGGGGTCCACTTAGTTATTCAACACAGTTTGATTGATAAATTAATTGTATAATGCTTTTGTAAGATATTTTGTTCAGCGTGTTAGGCTGTTCCTTCAGATGAAGAAAACATGTATCTCAAACTACGTATGACATGTGCTGTGTAGTGAACTGTTTGTGTCTATCACAAGTGTGATGCTGGACCACTACTCATCACTAGAAAGTGACCAATGACTACTGTATTGAGCTGAGGTGACCACAGTATCAGTGCAGCAGGAGCTCTCTGACCCCCTACAGTCCAGACTGTATTGTAACTGTTACCATGATCAGTATAGCACACTCCTTGCTGTCATAATAACAACTTTATGTCAGAAAAAGTGGCATCTGTGAAAAGTCCCTGTGCTGCAGCAACAATGTCAGACTAGAAAAGGAGTATTCTGAAGCATCTAAACATATTTTACATCTTTTGGGTCAACTATGTACCTCTCACGGAATTCAGAAAGCTACCTTACTATCTGACAAAGTCTAATAAAGTTTGCAAAAACCTCAATCAAAATGTAGTTTTGTATACCAACATTTGCAAACTGTCATTAGATGAACTTACTATGAAAAATTGCCTCCCACAATGTCAAAAAACAGAAAGTTGCTCTCACTGTCTCTAAAAATAAAAAAAAAATTAAATTTAAATAAGTGACACAAATTGTCACAAGACACACAAAATATTTTTTTTTTACAGGGGAGGAAGCTACAAGCCCCCACCCTCTAATCACTATAAATACCAACTCCAAGGTCGCACTAATTCAGAAAAGGAAAACAGTTGAAAAAAATGAAAAACATATTCTCTCTCTGAGTGAAACAACACTCAATATGTAAGCAAGTCAGTGACAGCTTTCCTTTAACTAGACACACAATAATCTTCCTGCTGTGGCATTGTGAACATTGCTGTAGCAGGACACAACAGATGGAATACATTCATTTAGCCGACGGCTATATTACTGATGTATAACATGTCGAAAGTAGTGTGGCAAAATCCAAAAAAAGCGATCGCAAGAGTTGCAAATCACAAAATATCGCCCCCTTTTTGACCCATGGTAGCACTCGTTTAGGTGGTTGAGCAGTCAGAAATGTCAAATTCGGTGTTGTTTACAACATTCCGACTGTTTAGCATTCCGAAATTCGAGGTTTAATGTCAGTGTTGTGCATGATCGAGCAATGTGCACTCTTCAAATGAATGTATTCCCAACAAACAGTGGGTTCACCCCAGTCGCCAGTTCTACTGCAAAATCAGATGCCTGGATTGCTATTACTGCTTGTAAGAGTATGCATGGAATATACCACAATGACACTTTCTGAATGGTATATTAACTTTATATTTTCACTAGTACTGGTACAGAGTTTTAGTTTGTAAAAAATAGGGAGAAATAATGTAAAGTTAACACATTTTAGCCAAACTATAGCTCACTTCAAATTATAACACCTTCCCCAGCCATATCTCTCAACTGCGTAGAGCAAGAAATCTGGACAAAGCCATAAATAAAAATGGGGCAAAGGCTCAAAAATAGGGGCAATTTTTAAATATTGCTCTTATAAACTTAGAATATTGATAGAATACCAAGTTTTGCATTAGCATGAACTTTCTGAAGGATATTAAGTCTGAAACTCAGATGTCTGTTATTATTTTCTAACTTCAATCTTTAATGATTTGTCACTAATTTGCCAGAAAACCAAGATTTTATGAAAAAGGGACTAAAAATATGAGGCCAAAATCTGCACATTCTGCAAAAATCTGTACAGTTGATATTTGAGAGGTATGTTCCCAGCAAAAGTAAGTATTTTTTTTTATGGATGAGTCAGCTGGAAGTACTGCAGGCTTCTCAGCGGTTTTCTTTCTACTACTTTTAAAATGACTGCCTAATCTAGACTGCCACTAGGTTTGTATCATGAAGCCTTTCTCCCAGGTTGCCTCAGAAAAGGGACTTTTGGTTTAGATTGGGTTATCCATTTAGTAAGATTAAATACACGGAGAAAATATTGTAAGCTGATTCTCCTAGGACTCAAGATTATTTTAAGAACGCACCTCAGCATTTTAGTTGGCCATTTTTCCCCACTGATGTTGCAGAAATAATAGCGCTGAAAGAACCTCTTACATAAAACTCAAGCAACATGTTTGTAAATATACAGTGCCTCATTTTGTGGGTATAAACTGGAGCTCAGCATGCTGTTCTCTTCCTCCAGCTACAATCTGAAAAAATATTTCCTATAACATTTAATTTCAAATTTGCAGCACATGCATTGAAGCCTCTTAGACCACGATGTTGCTTTTTTTCTTGTATTCATATTATTGTAGCTACTAAAGAGAACTAAAATAAGTACGAGTATTTTACTGCCTTACATTATTTATTCCCGATTATCACTTGTGTTATGCAACTTGCTTTGTTTACAATACTGGTAATGTAGTAGCTATAAGGAATACACTAGCAAGACTTTTGCCTCATTCCAGTGTCTTGTCTATTTTGAATCCATGAGTTCGCAGGCTAATAGGCTATGTCCATCTGAGTATGATCATGCAAAATATTGAATGATAGCTCTTCCATTAGCAATCCAGTTCCCACTGCAGGGTAGTAGAGTGGCTGTATATGACACAAGCAATCTGCACTTCGGAGTAGCTGTACAAGTAGGGGACAGTGCAGAATGAGTACATGATGTCACATAAACATGTCTACAGATGAGGAAGGTGACAGGTTTCAAAACGTAAATATTCATGGCATGCCAGGGATGATATGACTGTAGCAGATCAGATGGGAAAACCAGTGCTACTGCTAGAAGGCTACTACTTCCACATGTTGAAAAGGATGTGACAGTACAATTACAATTACAATTACAATTACAATTACAATTACAATTACAATAGCTGCTGGAGAAGTAGTGCTGCACACCACCATGCACCTTGCCCAGAGGAGGTTTTGGCTGAACATTTGCTGCAGGACATTCATAGAGAGGCTGCACACACATTAGATACACTAGCAAGAATTGCAGAAAGATGTGCACAGACTGCTGATAAAGAAACAGTGCAGCAGCTGCCATGTAAACAGGCTCTACAGCAATTCATATGGTGCATTAGATGTAAGACTAACACGGATGTGGCAAGACCAGTCAGCAGCCTGCAGAATGCGACAGCTGAGGATGTTCCATTGAGAGGTGGCAGCTTTACTGTGAGACATATACAGAGACAGAGAGAGAGAGAAAGAGACAGATGCATAATGTACTTGCTGACCACTGAGAGATATATCAGATGCCTGGAACAGAGTCGGTTATGAATGATGGAATTCCTTACACACACACAGCTGTGTGCAGACAGCTGCACACCATCCATGTCCATATTGTGAATGGTGAGATAATGCAATTTAGACCCTTTGTATACTGCTTGATGTTCTCAAAATATCAGGTGGCACATAGGTTTAGCAGAGGGATTCGGAGATGAACTACATCCACAGCATGTAATCATGGATTTTGAGAGGACTGCAGTGAATGTTGTCAGGATGTATTCCCTAATGCACCTCATCATGGCTTTCTATTTCACTTGTGCCAAATCATTTGGTGCAGAATAGAGCACAGGGATCTGTGCTAAGGTATGTAGGTGTGCGAGAATTCCAGATGGAGGTTAAGGTAATGCCAATGTTGGCATTCCTCCTTTGTGATGTTCTCAGTGAGCATTGCTCACCTGAAGCCATATCTGTGTTGGAATGGTTGCATGAAACTATGTAAGGAGTCTTTTCTGGAGATATGATACACATGTTACATGCCCAGAGAGGGCCACCACTTTTTCCACCTATGTTTTGGTCAGTGCATGAACTAATAGCTGCAGCACTCCCATGGACACAAAACACTGTAGAACGGTGGCACAAGCAACTTACTGCCATGTGTCCTTCCCATTATGTGTCCTGCAGGAACTTCTGAAGGTCATAACATATGAGCAGGATCATGTGGACAGACTACATGAGTTCATTCTACTTGGCTTGGCACCATCTCCTAAGCAACATAGGTGGACCAAGTGTAATGATACACTGAGTGCTGTGGTAGCATAGTGTCACACTTGCAGTGTACAGAAATATATCAGGGCCACCGGACACCATCTTCATTTGTGAAACACATTACTGTGGTTACCACTGTTTGTTGTTTATTGACAGAGGTGGAATTCCTAAGTTTTCAGTCATTGGGTGGTAGGTGACCAGTCTATACACACACTTCACATGTGTGCTGTTATACAATCAGCAGTTCTTTGATTACTTGTGCAGGCATAGGGCACAAATTTTCCACAGGCCATGACATCTATGTGTTGGAGGCTACAGACTCATAGTAAGCACTTGTACCCACAGTTAGTTTAATATGTGCAATTTTATTTATTTATTTTTTAATTTATAATCATTGCTGACATTTTGTGGCTGCATCTGTCATATCACCATGTTACAACTCATGACCACTTTTTCTGTTTGCTTTTTGATATTATTTCGATGTGACATTTTGACTGACATGGCATTTGTTTCACAGGGATGTATTTTGTTAATGGACAAATTTTCTGTGCTATTCACTTATGGGATATATCAATTTCTATGTGCCCAGTAGTTCTGGAGGATCTGGTCTTGTTTTGTGTGTAGTTATGCACTTATCAACTGAGTTTTACAAAATCTTTCCTGGCAATCTGAGGATATTTGTTCAGATGTTTTTCCTGTGTAACTGGCCTATAAATATTTGTGTTTTCACAGCTGGAACAAAGTTGGGCATGAATGGCAGCATAAACTAAAGCTGTCTTGCATGTGTTATTCATCTTGGATTTACTATTGTCATGCTTCCCTACTCTTGTTGTGTGGTAAGTATTTTTTATGTATACATTACCATTGTATGACTCACAATGTACATTGTCACATGTGTATGTTCCTGCTTTTTCAGTCACCTGTTTGGTATTGCTGGCTCTGTGTTTGTGCATGTGTGTGTGTGTGTGTGTGTGTGTGTGTGTGTGTGTGTGTGTGTGTGTGTGTGTGTGTGTGTGTGTGTGTGTGTGTGTGTGTGTGTGTGTGTGTGTGTGTGTGTGTGTGTGTGTGTGTGCATGTGTGTGCGTGTGTGTGTGTATGCGCACATGTTTGGGGGGTAGATTTTATGTATCTGCACCTGCCTTATGGTCATGAAGCAGACGATGGTTACACTACCATTGTTATGCTGATTTGTTTCATTTTTCTTGAGCCACAGTAATGTTTCCCGACATATTTGTAAGATTGGATACATGTGAACTCTCCCTTCTTTTGGAGACTCACCACCCTTGTTTGCTGTCACCTAGCAGTTCACTTCATTGCTTTATGACCCATTGTCATTTTGTATACGATAGTATAGTCTTACTATTTCCTGTTTTTTCTAATTGTGTTTTACCTTGTGTCTGTGGCCATTGTCCCACATTCTTGTTGATGTGGCATCAGTTGTGGTTTCTTTGTTGCATATGGTTTCAGCTTAGTTCTTTGATTACTCTTTTTCATCTTTTCTGCTTGTGGGAATTGGCATAACTCTCCACTCTCCCTGCTTTTCAGGTACATGTCTGCTTTTAAGTCTAACATTTGTCTCTGTCCCTCTTACTCCTTTCTATAACTGCTGCCTTTTTGAGAATGGGTCCTGAATTACACTTCATTATTACTGACAATAGTCTGGGTTATACATTTTTTTTCATTTGTAACATATGCATTTATGCATATTGCTTCACATTACTAGTACTATATTCCTTGCATCCCTGCTTGTACATTAATTCCACGCTTAATTGTTAATTTTTCCCTGATTCATTGGGAGCTCTGGGGCTGGGTGATTGTGGGGTATGTGTGTTTTCAATTTCTGCTATACCTGTCATGTTCTGAGCACATTTTCTTGCTTTGATTGCAGTAATAAACAGGTGATACTCGCATTGTTATCCATATTGTTTTATTTTAATTCTTCACAAGCATCTTGTTAGGATTTCTGGAGACACAGTGCCACACTTCCTTTTTGCTTGTTTAATTTTAGGTGCCATTTTATGTTATATTTTTCAATTATAGATTTTCAGACTTTTTGTCAAGGTAGCAACACACAACCTTTATGAGAACTTCAGGGAAGAGTGATTTAGTCTCTCTCTTCCCATTTTGTGCTTCCTCCTTTTGGTGTCATGTGACTTGCTAAAACAGTTTCAGTCATTCAGATTCACTCTTCATCTCTGGGTTTTCTAGCTGCAGGATTCAGTATTGTGTGTGTGTGTGTGTGTGTGTGTGTGTGTGTGTGTGTGTGTGTGTGTGTGTGTGTGTGTATATATATATATATATATATATATATATATATATATATATATATATATATTGGAGGTACTATGAAGTGTGTGACTTGCATAAACAATCTGAAGCTTTAAATTAATTTCATTGTACAATATCTGTCCACAGCTATAGCTCTGCCTGCCTAGCTTTTCATCTCTCATTTCCCTTTGAATTTCCAGATCTCCTACCTCTTTGATTTTCAGATTTAATTAACAATGCTCAGAACACTCAGTTAATTAATTTTTATTTCTCCCATTTAATATAAGGGTTCCACCTGCTTTTTTACAGAAAATATTGAACTTTTCTTATTCTAATTTATTTCTGTTTAAGCCATATTGTAATAGGCAGTGTAATACATAAACTGACTTTCATTTATTTTATTTCATTATACCCATACATAAATATTTCAAGAGCCTTTTAATGATGATGCTTCCCTACTGTGACTGTTTAAAAGCAAAAATGTATGGTTCTATTACCTACTCAATAATTTAACAAGCTGCTAAGCAGTAATAAAGTATGTTTTTATCAAAGTAAATAAATGACATCTGCATAAAGGTTTCTGTTGTTTCCATTCATCCTTTCCCTTCTCAGAGATCTAATTAAATGTTTGCAGTCCATTTTTAAATATACTGAACTCGGACAGAATAAATGTAAGTCTACCATGATATATAGGTGTCAGGATAAATTATATTATGTTTAAAACAGTAACTCACAGCATGCATGTCCTACCAATAGAGAGATACAGATAGCAGATACCAGTGTTGTACATAGTTTGCATCACTTTACAAGAGTGAGGGATATCAGTCATTCATGCACTCTAAAATGTAATTATTTTCAGAGACTTCATTACATTTGACTCAGGTGTTCCTACCTCTAAATTTGTTATTTACAGCCAAATACTATAAACAGAAATCACAAAAGTGCCATCTATTAAAACTGTTAACTTTGCTCTTTTTAAACATGCATTTTTCATCATATTTGATTATGTATATAGATATGAGAGTGAGGTTTATTTCCTGAATACTCTTTCTGGAAGTGTATCATGAGTTTTAGGCACTGAAAATGCTAATGGTAATAGGTTTGTAATGAAAATAAAGCAGATTGATTTTGTCAGCTAATTAAATTTGATGCATGTAGGAAGTATTTTCACTGTGCAACTCCTGGTCAGTTCCTCATCAGTAAAGTAAGGAGATGTGTGTGCACACTAATACACAGACACACAGACAGACAGATAGGCACACACACACAAACACACACACACACACACACACACACACACACACACACACACACACACACACACACACACACACACACTGTGCCTCACTCCTGTGTAGTCTATTTTTGATTTTTGCATCAAGAACTGACTGTTGAAGTTTAAAGGGCACGGCTATTGCAGTCTACTACAGGATAAAAAGGACCCTTGACCAGCCTCCTTGATGAGACAATACATGTAAAAATAAATAAATTAATTAATATCATGCCAATAACTAACACTCTATTTTCTCCTGGCATCTCTGTTGACACACTTTGACTGAAAGCCCTAGAGCTAATTAATTCCTCATGGAATGAGGTTTCCCTGTGGGTGAGAGCAGTACATACCCTTTATTCTCCTTGAGGTAAGATTTGGTAGCCAAGAGGGGTGCTGATGCTTGAGATATGCATTCAGGTTTTGTATATGGCCCTTTCTTCCCTGCAGTATCTGGGACTTCCATGTTTTGAGGATGTATGCCTTCTACAACACATGCCGTCTATGGCTTGAAATGTAGTGCAGTGCTAGTACAAAGCTGGGTCATGTTCCTCCCTTTGGACCAACAGTGACCATTCCTGTCAGAAGTGGGTGAGCCTGCATTAGCCCTTACAGTCCCACTTCCCTATCCTAGCTCCTCTCTGGCTCAAGTCGCTAGTTGAACTTGTGTCATCTGGGGCATAGTTTAGAAAAGTCTAGAAATGTCTTCACAACATGCAGCAAATGTGAGAGCTGACATTCTTTTACATTCATCAAAGACAGATTCTGTTTTCATTCCTGAGGGGGAAGTAAAAAAAAAAGGAGAATTATTTTTTTGCTACTAAACATTTCATGATAAATGCATGTTTACTTTTTATATCTAAAGAAACATACAGGTATAGACTAATCCAAATCATAACATAAGAATCAGTAGCATACAATTATCAGCAGTTACATTAAAAACAAAATATAGAGATGCATTAGGAATGCAGGCTTATGATAACGACTGCAAAGAAGTCAGTATAGAACAGTTCTACTTCAAAGACAGAGTGGTTGAATTATGGAGAAGACTGCCCATGAACAGAATTAAAAAGACAATTTAAACATTGAGAAAATAAAATTTAAATGTGGCAAATTATATATATATATATATATATATATATATATATATATATATATATATATATATGTGTGTGTGTGTGTGTGTGTATATATATATATATATATATATATATATATATATATATATTTTTTCCTGTCAAATCCCACCCCAGTGTTGCTGCATGCATTTTTGATACTTTGCATTATGACAGATGATTATAAGGCAACAATGTTGAATGTTTAAATCATAGAAGTTGATAGCAACTGCAATTCTAATGTGTATTTATTTTAAAAAATGCATTTGTTGCTATTGCTGAATTCATCTCACCAAGATAAGATTTCCTGGTAGTTCTTGTATATATGTATATCCCACAACACAGATGCTGTGCAACATGCATCCTGACGTGATATAAATCACTGCTTTCATTTCTTCACCCCACTCAATACCACAGACGTTATCAAACAAAATGTATGAAATGTAGCAGAATTGCTTTGCCCTTGAAAGCCAGTCTTCATTTATTACTTATAAATGCAAATTTTGCACTTAATAATAGTGGTCAAACTTTTTCAAATGTCCAGCTCTAAATATGGTTGTCCCAGCAGCCTTTCACATTCCTGCATGGAGCTCCTGAAATCACTAAAGGTATCAAAAGTATTGTAACTATATTTCAAACCTCACATGTCTACCTTCCTTTACAAAAAAACTAGGAAATAAGCTTTAAATAGGCAAGTCTCAACTATACTGAACTGGCATGCATTGGCTCAGTCAGAACCCTAAAATATTTTCTTTTTGTTATTTGGTCTCCACCGTCACTGTTTAGATCAGTGTGAATATCAAAGACTACATAAAAGTAAATCACTTCCAAATGCCTTCTGGCAAAACTTTACTGAATAGCTTCTCAAAAGTTCGACCCATTCCTCTTTTGTTTATGCTTGTCAATATTACCTTTATAGTTTTACTGCACGTCTGCTGCATATTTTTGATACATGTACATTTTGAATTTTTGTACTTATTCTTTTTTAGAGTCCCCTGTTGTATTGCAAGACATCCCATGTTAGAAGCTTATGATCCATATTTGGATCCATAATGAATAACTGACTCCCAGTTATTCCTGGAATGCAAAAAATCTTATCTAAACTATCTAACATAGTCAATGAAGCAAGCATCTAAACTTACAAAGCAAATCGCTGCACATAATCAAAATATGTCTTTGTTCCTGGGGGTCGCCATCCTCCTCCACCACCCCAAATAGAAACTTTGCCCCACACCCTAATTTCTAAATGTATTATTTCTGATGTTGTGCACATGGTAACACAACTGCTTGATGAATGCAAATTCCTCAAGCCTCAAATCTCCTAAAATCGAATCCTCAACGATGTCAGCATTTCCACTGAAAAGCATTGTCCAGGAATTGTGCAGACACTAAATGCCACTTCCATGTGTTTGACCCATCTCTTTCTTATATTGCAACCATGGAACTGAATATATAATTTTTTTAGGGGGGGCTAGCACCCCTGCAAACAATTACTGAAACTGTTTTTGTGTGATTCTTTACTGGGGGTTGCGTTTTGGGGAGCTGGCACTCAATAAATTGGTGTTCATCCACTTATAGTGGAAAAATTGCACATATTTGGAGCAAATTAACAATTAAATAATAAAAAAGTCAGCTCACTGTGTCTCCCAATTGCACAGCTTGGAGGTTCCACCATAATTCATGCAGCAATGTAAAACATGTGTGGGACTAGACAGCTGTACAACAATTATTTCAGAAAATACTTACACTGTGAGGTTATTTTGCTGAAACATATATGTAGCCTTACTTTTCACTCTTCCTCTTTATTTTTATTTTCCAGTCATAAGGTACTTCTTATGAAAGCACAATACATTTTTATTTCAACACTGTTGTTGCTAGTGAAAATGCTTGTACTTTTCTTTCTTAGACTATTATTACAGTAGCCGAAACCACTGCATGGAATAACATCCATTAAATATTCTCATGGTCTTACAGACCTGTTTCCTGACTCTTCAGACCCCAGAACAACATCATAATTATCTACATATCCACATAAACCAAGGTTTACCAGTCCTAGATCCTGAGTTCCAGTGAATTAATTTATTTCTGCCAGGTATAGTATGAAAGTGGCACTGATTAATTTCTAGAAGTATCTCACTCCAATTCCATTATTTTTGAGAAATGTTGTTCTATTTTTAAAGGCACAGTAACAGGCATTAGCTGCTGTAATTCTTTTAATCTGCCTTCTATCTTCCCTGTTGTATTCTTTCTTCTTAATTCATTTCCCACTGTTTTTATTTTGTTCATGTGTACATTAGGCAAAATTTCCTGACAGCCTGCTATTCTGTACTTGCTGTGCTTAAAAATTCTGAACTAATTCCATTGTACATTACAGAATTTCCTTAGCAATATTCCTCATGCTAATAGACAACAAGTTCTCTTAATCATCAGCCTGTATGCATGTGTGTGTGTGTGTCTATATATATATGTATATATATATATATATATATATATATATATATATATATATATATATATATATATATATGTGTGTGTGTGTGTGTGTGTGTGTGTGTGTGTGTGTGTGTGTGTGTGTGTGTGTGTATATATATATATATATATATATATATATATATATATATATATATATATGGGCCTATTTCAGTACACCAACTTACCATAACACTGAACCACATATTTTCAATATGACAACACAGAACATTCTCTTTAAAGAATGTTCAAAATATCATAATTTTAACACTGGACAAGAGTCAGTTGGCAAACATGGTGAACTTTGCCTTTTTCCACACTGTAGTGCAATGTCAGAATTGGTACATTTAGTTACGGGGGGTGTGGGGGCAAAGCCCCTAACTTGGGTGGGTTTAATTTGATTTGGTTTGCTTTAGTTGTGGTGTTGACCAACTGACTGTTTTCCTGGTTTAAAATTACGATGTTCTGAACGTTCGTTAAAATTAACTTTCTGTGTTGTCGTCTCAATTATATGTGGTTCAGTGTTATGGTAAGTTGGTCTACTGAAGTAGATCCACATACATATATATATATATATATATATATATATATATATATATATATATATATATATATATATTAAGCTTGTTTTTATCATAATTCGTGCCATTTCCAAATCACTCCAGCTCTCCATTACATTGTTCCTCTTGTACTCTACCAAAATGTTGTCCATCACAGTATCTCTCCTGAAAACCCTCTAAGCACACCCTTCAATTAAAAAGAGAGAGACATTTGTTATTTTGTTATTTTATTAACAACTTTATTAACATCACACATTAAAGAGTGATATGGGTACATAATAGAGTTATAAAACACAAAACAAACCCATTACAAATAAGTGTTTCCTTTTCTTGCATTATTTATATCTGTCTATCTATCTATCTGTCTATGCAATCCACTATTTTTGTCAAATGGTGCCTCGGTCAAATAAAAAGATGTCAACAAAAGTGGTAGATCAAATGATTCTCAGCTCTGGCAAATTTTCCCTTTCCCCAAGAATTGTGTGATCTCAGTATTAGTATATAAAATTGGTAGGGGGAGTTTCTTTTCTTTTTCAGTTTTTGCATGTGCTAAGATTGATGCTTGGTGGATGCATAGTAACTTGTCAATGTGCATAATTTCAAACATCTGGTATCGACATTATGTACATCAGCATTAGTGCCATTCAACAAACTTACATATTTTTGCATGTGTGAGGGTGTGTTTTGGTAACTATTATTGTTCAATTTAACATTAAATAGATTGCTCGTTCCATCTTTTCCAGAAAATTCACTCCTCTTCCTAAATATTATTCTGCATGTGTTATTCCCACAGATTCCATTTATTTCAACGTAGTATGCTCCTTTCTTTTTCAAAAGGACCCACCTCCAGTTTTTATATATCCTGTACAACATTCAATAACTCTGTTTTGATTGGTTCAGATTTTATTTTCTATTTTCTAATAATTGCTTTTTTTGACAGCCAGCAGCATAAAATTTACTAGGACGTGATTATGTCTGGGTAATTCAGTTTCTATATCCCAGGTCAATAGAAACATTTCCCTATTTTCAACAATTTGCTCTCCCAACAGTTCTGACAATGTGTTCTGCACTGAAATTTTTTAAATCTCCCAGATTGTTACATTTCCAGAAGATCATGTTCCCAAGAATCCCTCTCTTTCCCATCACACCTCCAACAATTGCTGTCTACCTGTGAAAAAAAAAATCTCTGACGTATACGAAGGGTATAAAACTATTTGCAAATACTTCCAAACAAAAATCCTAAACCTTCTTGATTTTGTTGCATATTTGGATTAGGACCAGATCCAGCATATGGTGACCCAGGCAGCTGTTTAGAGATAGGTTTTGGCTGTGGGAGGGATGGAAGTGGGGGAGGGGGTAAAGGGGCATGGCCTTAAAATAAAAAGAAAAGCCTTGCTACCTTCCAGCTAATTTTTCCACTTGCACAGCCCAGAATTACATCTACAGAAGCACAACAGAAGCTCTGTGCATCTCCAGATGCACAACAGAATCTCTTCCAGCAGATTTGTTCCCTTGCATAGCCAGAAGCACAACAGAGACATTGCATGGGACATTTGAATCTCAGATTGGGTGGTAAATGAGAAAGGAAGCTCATGTCAGACACAGCACAAACTGATGTAAAAGGGAGTGGGGAGCTAGCTGCTGTGATGTTTTGAATTGAGGCATTGGGTTAGGGACCCATGCTGCATGGAGATCAATGAAAAGGAAGATTTTTGCAGAACATGGAGGAAGATGCTTGAACTTCCTCCGGGGGGGAGGGGCAAAAAAATTCAGCTAAGGTAAATCACTGGGGATAACAAATGTCATAGTTATTCTTATTCAGAAAATGCATATATTTTTTATTCACCCAACTCCCAGGAGCACTGTCTGGTTAAGTGATTTGCTTAAACTCACAGTAGGCAAATGGAGTTAGAAAGCACCAAGTCCTGTTCCCTTGACTACAGGAAGCAGTTCATTAAGTGCTTAGAGCCTTAATATGTTGCACTAACTGCCAAAATATCCTTAATATCTTTATTTTCAGAGAAATCACTGAGGATGACAGTCAGTTAGTCAATAATGCTAGTCATTAGAGTTTCATAGCTGTAGCTCAGAAAATGTGTTTCAAGTAAAATTAAAGTTATCTGGAACTTAAGTCTCTGAGCTATTAACAAGCTGCTTCCTGTAGTCAAAAGTACGGGGTATGAAGCTTTCCACCTCCATTTACCTTCTGTTTGTCTTTGAGCAAGTCACTCAGATGGCGCTCCTTGGTCACCCCTAAAAAGACATTTTGTGCAGTGACTTTTCCTGATTCCCAAATAAATGAAATTATATTTAAAGTGTGGGCCTTTGTCCCCTCATTATTTTTGGCTTGGCCCAAAATTCTTCAGCAAAAAAAGTTTGAGAGGTATTTTGCCCATTATTTGTAAAATGTGGGGCTTTATTGCAAATAGTTGTGGATTGTGGTCATTAAATAATAACAAGCATAAGTTTCAGACTTTGTATTCTTGAGAAAAATGTTTGCTAATGCAAATCCTTTGATTCTAGAAACTTTCTAAGTATATAAGAGAAACATTTAAAATGTGTTCCTGATTTTTGCATCCTTGTCTCTTTGATTTGAGCTAAGAAGTTGAGAGGGGTTCCACTTTATGCTTTTGACAGCAGCAAGGTGAGATACATTTCTGACCTCTTATTTATAAGTGTATTCATTCACTTGCTCACAAGCAGATATCTGAAGTGTACATGCATTTTTGCTGTAAATGACTGTTTTATGTGCATTTATATACTGGATTCCTGCAACCCACAGTAGGTATGGTGCAAAGGAAGAAACTGATTGCAGTAAGAGGATCGTCATATTAGCCATGTTCTTACCTTATGATCTTTGTTTTCATTCTTTTGTTGTTGTGAATAAACAGGACAGCATGAAGTCTATGATTTTAATGTTAATATTTTAACCCTGAGTATATTTTTAATTAACTTTGCTTTTTTTTTTAAACTCATGGGTGTGAAATGTACTGTGTTGGGCTGCAACATACTGTCTGGTATTGAGTCCAGATGAGCATGGCTATAACTGCTTCTGTAATGAAGGGTTTGCTTCCTTCAGACTTCATTTGTATACTGTGTAACCGTTGTCAAGTCACTTCACCAGACAATGCTCATAACTGCCCCTGAAAAAGGATTTGCATCCAATGGGCTGCCCCATGCTATTAGCATATGCATTGTACATTTGTCTTTTTAATTCCTGTAATCTTCACAAAGATGCTAATCAGTACTTTACTATATACTTTTTCACTATGAGTTCCAACAAGTCTAATTATTTAATGGATTGCCAACTGCAGTATGAATAAATGTGAATTTCAAGGAAAGAGTTGTTTACTGTTGTTCATGATAAATCTGTTTTCTGTGTGAGACTATTTTATTTAGTAAATGGCTGCTAGTGTTTTTGTTGTAAAATTTGAAATAATTGTTTTAAATTACATCCATATCTCTGTGGAGATATAGATTGTAGAAAAAAACAAATAAATAGTATGTGTGCTGAAAGGTTTGAACAGTGTTCTATGGCAACTGAAGAAAGACAACTAAATAATGGGATAGTTACTCAGCTGTGGTGGTGGGGGAGTGGCACAGTCCATTACCTTGGCTAGGGCCCTGTTTGACCATGATTCAGCTCTGCTTGGGAGCCATGCAAATATCCTTCCATTATTCCTTTGTACATTTCCTTTCCATTCTTATTTCCCAGTCTTTTCTAACCTCTTCTAATTGATTATTATAGTTATCATGTATTATGCTATATGTCCTACTAATTATCCCTTTTTAATATAACTTCTTTTCTAGATTCAGCTATAACCTCTGCCAGAGCTGGTCTTTCAATTAACACCCCCATCCCTTTTTCTTTGCCTATTCTTGAGTCTCAGTCCATGGTAGGTAAAGCAATTTCCAAGCCATTCTGCTGGCCTCATCCTCACTATGGCTTTTCCCACCAAAGTTATTTCCTCCCAATACTTTGGCTTCTTTGCTAATTTCCTTCAATAAATAGCAGCTCCCTCTTCCCTATTTTCTATTCCCCTAATCTCAGTCATCTGTATTGGTAAAATTTCCTCTATCCATTCACATGTTGGCTTAATTCTCAAAATACGTCTAGGTACTTTGCAAAAATAGCATTATGTATGGCTGTTACTGTTCTCCTTAAGGTCCTGCATCCAAAATCCTACTCTCTCCCTTTCCTTATTTTATGAACTTCCACCATTTCAACATCATTTCTTTCCACTTTGGTTTGCAGTCTTCTACCCATAATATATGTATTTATTTATTTTATTTATTTGCATTTGTTGACCAGGAGAGTTCACTGGGTCAGAGCAATCCATTTTCCGTGGAGGCCCGGGGAGAAAAGCTCCACAAGCAGTTACATTCATAGCAAGAGAAGCTACATATCTTTGAAAATATTCAGTTTTAAATATTATAAGAAGCCAGAAGCTTTCAAGTATAATATTCATTGCAAAAAAGAAAATACAGAGGTTACATATTAGATAGGAAATGATCTTTTGAAAAATCAATTTGAAACATTTAAACATTCTTAGCAAAGATAGTACATATTAGGAGAAATTATCTTTTGAAAATTCAATTTGAAACATTTAAACATTCCTAGCAAAGATAGTACATATTAGGGGAAATTATCTTTTGAAAATTAAATTTGAAACATTTAAACATTCCTAGCAAAGATAGTACATATTAGGGGAAATTATCTTTTGCAAATGAAATTTGAAACATTTAAACATTCCTAGCAAAGATAGTACATATTAGGGGATATTATCTTTTGAAAATTCAATTGAAACATTTAAACATTCCTATCAAAGACAGTACATATTAGAGGAAATTATCTTTTGAAAATACAATCTGAAACATTTAAACATTCCTAGCAAATATAGTACACAGGTTACTTATTGACTTTGAAAGTTCAATTTTAAAAAGTATTTGAAGCAAGAAGCTTATGTGTAACATGAGAATATCAGTGAATAAGAAATAATAGAAAATGGACATTGTACAGTAGGATAGTGAATATATATATATATATATATATATATATATATATATATATATATATATATGTGTGTGTGTGTGTGTGTGTGTGTGTTGTGTATGGATGACAGACACCTGATCAAATGGACAGTATGCAGACACCTGTCTGGTCAACACCATTTGGTTGATGTGGCTAATATGTGTGCAATATTGACAATCCCTGTATAGGGGAATATTCCCTTTTCTCATGGATTGTGCAATGTCAGAGTTAGTATTTATATATATATATATATATATATATATATAGATATATAGATATATATAGATAGATATATGGATTCACTTCAGAAGCTCGAAATACTGAAATCTCAAATTTCAGTATCTCGAGCCCAAGAAGCAGAATCCATACAACAACGAAACCTGAAAACTGCGAAATTCAAAATCTCGAATACCTGAGGTTTTGAATTTTGCGGCACTACTACACACACACACACACACACACACACACACACACACACACACACACTCACACACACACACACACACACACACACACACACACACACACACACCATTCTCTACACAAACACACACAATCTGTCTACTACATGAAAGCAACCCCTCTACTTAAATATTCTCACTCCGAGGTTGCACTACATACAAACACACACAAAACACCACCACACAAGCTACATTCTCCTCACACACACACATCACAGCAACAAAACACATTGACACACACCACAACCCCTACCCAAACCCCTTAACACACACATACTTACGTGAAGACATGACCGCAGCAGATGTTTAGAAGCACACAATTCAAAGCCTCTGGTATTCAAGGTATTGAATTTCGTGCTTCTGAACTTTTGCTGTTCTGTGGATTCGGCTTCTTGGGCTCGAGATTTCAGTATTTTGAGCTTCTGAAGGGAACCCATATATATATGGGGTTTGTGAGGGCCTGCCCCCTTGCAAAAACAGCTGTCATTGGTTTAGTCCACTCTGGGGTAAGCTCAAGAGCACACATCTGCAGAGAATGCACAGAATGTATTAATATTTGTGAATTCAACATTATGATGTTGATCTACTGGGTGGCGGCATACTGTCTATTCAATCAGGTGCCCAGCAGAGCCATATAGCCATATGTATATATCTGTATATCTATATTTATATATATATATATATATATATATATATATATATATATATATATATATATATATGGGTCTGCTACCATAGATTGAAATTACACTATTTCGAGAGTAGTGTCCCACTAACGTGAAAGTGCACTTCAACGAAACTGCACTTTCGCGAAAGTCACTAAGTCGAACGGGACATTTCCTGCACTGTGGTGCGGTAGTGACAGACCTTAGGGTTAGGGCTTTGGTTAAGGATAGTGGATAGCTAGTAGGGCTACCCACTATCCTTAACCTAAGCCCTAACCCTAAGGTCCATGACTACTGCACCACAGTACAGGAAATAGGTCCGTAACTACTGCTCAGTGGAGGAAATACAATTTTCTGCACTGTGGTGTGGTAGTCACGAACCTTAGGGTTAGGGCTTGGGTTAAAGATAGTGGATAGCCCTACTAGCTATCCACTATCCATTACCCAAGCCCTAATAACCCTTCATTCTAGTGAATTTCGCGAAAGTGCACTTTTGGTGAAGTGCACTTTCGCATTAGTGGGACACTACTATCGTATTTCAAAATAGTGTAATTTCGATCTACGGTAGTAGACCCATATATATATATATATATATATATATATATATATATGTGTGTGTGTGTGTGTGTCTGTGTATATATGCATACATACACATACAGATATATATATATATATATATATATATATATATATATATATATATATATATATATATAAGCCTTAAAAATGTATCTCTAGTGACCCCTTCAAATCTTGTAATTCTAAACTGATATGTTCTGTGAGAAGAAATAATTTATCCAACTTAAAGCTAGCCTCTTTCCCTCCCACATAAACTCCTTAAATTCTTTATTAATTATGATTCACAGCTTCTCCTCTGGTTGAAAAAATATGCATGACCTGTATATAAAACTGACTGTAGAAATATTTTCATTACTTGAATCTCACTATCCGTATTCATAATCAAGAGCTTCCAATTTCTCAGTGTTTGTATAATCTTTTGTTTAGTCTCTTGTCACATATCTTTAGATACCATAATAGAATCCTTTTTAAACCATACTCGTAAATACTTCATCTTATCATGTCCAAATAAATATTGGTATTGCTGAACCAATTCACGTGTGGGAAAATAGTTTACTGCTTTAGCTTTTGTTTAATCTTCATTTTTAATTAAGGCTAAATGTTCTTCAGTACCATACCAGTTACACCCTTCAATTTGTATCTTATTTTCTTTGCTAATCACTCTAAATATAAGACAAACAACAACAGGGAAACGGGATACCCCTGCCTGGTTCCTCTATTCAGCACAGCAGACCAGAAAAGAACCAGCCCACATTAATTCTTGCCTCTGACCTTTCATACGTCTTCCTAATTAATCCCATTATTTTATCAGGAAACAAAAATACTGTGACTGCTCTATTCATAAAATCCCAGTTAATTCTATCAAATAGCAAAACAACTCACAGCAGGAAAGATGAAAAAATCCACAACCGGACACAGTAAAACACCCCCAATCAAGGAAATCACTGTCAAAAACTTTTCAAAAGCAAACTTCACATTACTTAAGACCGAGGTGGAAAGGTTCACAGCCCCCATGCTAAAGGACAATGCTGTCCAAGCTGCTGAATCCTTTACAAAGGCACTCTATGAGCACCTGCAGGAATGCATGGATCGTGCTATCCCAAGCAAAACCAAGACTCACTCCTCCAAGAAAAAGAAACTAGTCTGGTGGACCCCTGCCATAAACAAGCTATACAACAGAAGGAGGAAACTAGTACAGAAAAAGAGTAAAATCCCAAGAAGGAAAGACATCAGGGATGATCAGTATCAGCAAGAAACTACAATCCCTCATAAAAACATCCAAGGCTAGCTTTGAAAGAAAAATTGCCAAGGACTCCAAAGATAACCACAAAGTGTTCTTTAGCTATGTCAAAAACCTAAGTGGAAGCTCTCAGATCTGCTCTGAGGTAGTGCAGAATGGCACAAAATACACTGAACCGACTGATATTGCCAACATTCTGGCAGATAGGTTTAGTGCAAACTTCACCCCCCTCTCACCGCTAAAGGGCCCATAACCATACCAGAAGAATTTAGAGCCCCAGCAATCACTGACACACAGGTTAAAACTGTCCTATCCAAAGCCAAAACACAGCTTCAATGGGACCGGATGGTGTCCCAGGCTGTGTCTTACACGAACTCCAAAATGAACTAACCCCACACCTAAACACTCTGTTCAAACTCAGCCTCTTTACAGGCTACATACCCATAGAGTGGTGCACAGCAACAGTTATCCCACTCCACAAAGGTGGAGCCACAATGGACCCTGGGAACTATTGCCCTATAAGCCTGAATAGCCTGGTCTGCAAGGCTATGGAGTGCATCATCATGGAACTCATTAACAGAGATATTGGGAACCTCCAAACATTAGACCCTACCCAGTTTGGCTTTGTTAAGGGCAGATCATGCCTTTTAAAACTGGTGGACTTCTTTGAGATAGTTACCAAGGCTTTAGATGAGGGAAAGGAGGTCCACACAGCCTACCTAGACCTCGCAAAGACTTTCAACACCAGTCCCCATTCTGCTATTATAGACAAGCTCACCAGCCTGAACATAAACCCCTATGTCATGAGATGGGTTGCCAATTGGCTCATGGATAGAACCCACATGGTGAGAGTTGCAGGCTCTAGGTCCGACTTTAAACCGGTTACAAGTGGCATCCTGGGTCCCCTACTGTTCAGTATATACTTCTCAGAGGTACAGGCAAGCACAGGAGGACTATGGCTGACCTAGTTCACAGACAATTGCAAACCGGGGGCCATAATTGACTCTCTGGCTGATACAGACATCCTCCAGAAGGGTCTCACTGAGACAGATACCTGGTGTCAAAATCATGGCCCCAAGCTAAATGCCAAAAAGTGCATAGTCATCCCCTTTGGAAAAAACAAAGTACCCACAAACTACTACATACATGGTAGTCCCCTAAATACAGAAAATGTAATAAGGGATCTGGAGACCCAAGTAGATAGTAATCTCTCCTTTGATAATCATATTGCCAAGGTGGTTAGAAAATCCTTCTTTGTGGCCCACCTAATCACAAAAGGGTTCGCATCTAAAACAAAAGAGGTTATTGTGCCCCTCTACTCATCACTCATCAGACCCATCATAGAGTACAATGCCCCATTTGTGATGTACCTTACAAGACACCTGCAACAGCTGAAAAGGCCACAGAAGTACCTCACCAAGAGGATTACTGGCCTCAAACAGATGACCTATGCAGCCCGACTGAAGAAACTCCAGCTGTACTCAGTTGCATACCGCTTATTCAGAGGTGATCTCTGCCTGACATACAAGGCCATGTCCAACCCAGAAATGATGGACATGCTCCATCTAAAAAAAAAAACAAATCCCCGAGAGCCACACACTGTAGGGATCTAAACCTCACCACAACAATAAACAGAACATGCTGGATGGATAGATTCCTGTCCCAGAGACTCCCCATGCTTTGAAACAGGATCCCAATCTACATTAGGCAGGACCCCTCATTAACACTCTTCAAGAGAAACCTTGATGAGTGGATGGGAAACAGAAAATTTACCCCGGGGATCACTGCAGTGGCTCTGCTGGACAGAGGCACAGGGAACTATTGGCTCTGCTGGACAGAGGCACAGGGAACTAATCTAAGGGGGCAGCGAAAGCCAACACATTCTGGCTAGGCTTACAGATGCCCTCGGGCAGATAGCCTAGTACTTACCTATGAACCTATGAAGGTAAAAGGTTTAATAAAAAGCACACTGAACACTCTGGCACCCTGGAACACAGCTTTCCAGGAGTAATACAAACACTCAGATGTAAAACCTCTTATATAGTCCATTAATCAGTACTAAATACATAACAATTGTTTCCAATTAACTTCCAAATTTAAGCCTACAGGCAACAAAGTATCATACTTTAAAATATACATAGATTCTTTATAAAGTAGTTTCTTTTGACACTGCATATTTCACCAACTTGTAGAAATCTTTGTTCCAGAGCACAACCTTGTAGTAAAGAAAAGTCACTATTGCATCTATCTTTAAAATGCATAGCTATATTACTTTCACTTTTGTTCTTTTTATGCCCCTGACATGTTCTTGTAATCTAGTTCTAAATTTCCTTTTACTTTCCCCTATATAATACAAATTACAAGGGCACCTTAGGGCATATATAATGCCCTCACTGTCACAAGAAAATATGCCAGAAGGGGAAAAATGAACATTTATTTTATCAAAACTAGGGACAACATTAGAACATATACTGCATTCTCCACAAGGAAAAGTGCCCATTAAAGAAGGAATTAAATGAACCCTATCATCAGGAGAATTAAAATGACTGGATGTTAAAAAGTCTTTTAAATTTTTGCCCCGTCTGTGGGAGATGGAGGGGTGGTGAGCAATAAGATTAAAAAGTTCACAATCTTTATCAAAAATTCCCAACAACTATTTAATATTTTGCCTATCTCACTACTGAGGCTATTATAAACCGACACAAAATACACTTTATACTTCATCTGATTTATATCTGTGTTATGAATTTTTTTTTTTACACTATTTCTAAGATGGGCCCCCATACCCGTCCTCTATGAGAATACCCTATACAGAGATTTTTTAACTATATCATATTTATAACCTATTCCAATAAACATATTAAATGTTCTTTTACATTCCACCACAAAATCATCCCAATTATTACAAATCCTATCAAGTCGAAGGAACTCTCTGTAAGGAAGGGATTCCAAAAGCTGTATCGGACTAAAACTACCCCCATGTAAAAAATGATTATTATCTGCAAATTTACTATGGACAGATGTGGATTTTTTCATCTTTCCTGCTGTAAGTTGTTTTGCTATTTGTTCTTTGGGTGGATTATGACCACGGATCCATCCTGCAACATTCCTAGGTTCTTCAAAGAAGAATCTATTCTGCTTCAAAATTCTTCACAGCAAAAAATGGATAATTACATTGCACAAGGAGGTGTACAAGGAGCTGATTCTATTCCCCCTTCTGGTGAGAATTTTGTCAATAATGTGAATGATGTTCCATCTGGATTTATGGAATAATATTTGGGGGACAGACAATTTAGAACAGACAATCCATTTTCCACAGTGGAACAAGGGCTTCTTTAAATGCATCAAAAGAGACTCAGGACCTATGTGACAGTCTACAGAAATTGATAGCTGAAACCAAAGTACATTTAAATATATTGGGCTTACAGCACTATTTAGACCTTAACATTTCACCTAGAGGTCTTCGAGCATTTAAAAGCCCTACTACACCTTTCAATATGAATGATGACGGTGATAAGGCTTTTTGCGATTGCTGGGTGGCAGCAGCACATCATCATGCAACAGAATGGCTTCCTGTTCTTTTAGAAAGGGATACGCTGAAACACAGTAAGCTGAAGGCAGAGATTAAGTGTACCTTTTCTGATTTGTCTCCTTTGGTAGCGTCTACCCAATTAGATAATATATTGGGAGAATTTAATGAGAAACTACAAAATCTTGAGTCTTCCATTATAGATACGAAGAAAAATAAAATCAAAAGAGATGCCTGAGATTATGAACAAAGTCGGGCTTTTTTGTGGAAAGCCATTCAAAAGCGAGAGACTAATAACTTCCATTTGTGTCAGAGCAGAGGTTTTAAACATGCACATACTGTTTTATTCTGAGGGTTTTACAAGTAGAGGGGGGGGGAGTGAAGATACTTCCTATCCCCCTCTACTTAAAGCAGAGCAACCGGAAATGTTAGAACAGCAGTTTCAGAGGGAAGGAGGTGATCAGCAGCACAAACAGAATCGCAAAATAAATTGAAATCAGCAAGAACAAAACCACTTTAATGAAGGAAATACTCAACCTCATTTTAAAAGAGGTAGCTGGAACTGAACTTTCCTTTTCTAAGGTTATTAAGAGTGTTGTATGTCCTGATTCATTCATTGTTAATCTGTCTGGATGTAATTTAAGTTCAAATGAATGTAGCGTTTTAAATTTAGGTCTTAAATTTGTGCCCAAGGTGATTCCAAGATTACATATTTTGAAACGAGATATTTTGTTTAGTAAGAAAACTACATTTAAAATATTTTTTTAACAAAGTGAATTTTCAGCATCCTGATAATATTCAGGATGAAAGTTTTTTAGACAATGCTGTTTCTGGTGATGAAAGTTGCATTTCTTGTGTTTCTGATTTGGATGATTTGAATGCCTATTGTCATTTGAATACAGAGGCTATTCAGTATAGTAGTTATTTTATTCCACCATATACCAATGAAACTGTTAAACATTTTTCTTTATTGTTTAATTTTCAAGTACAACATTTGTATTGTGCTTTTAAGAGAAGTACAAATGCTGCATATAATTTAACTAAATCAGAATGGAATGCTCTCATGAATTTAAGTAAGAGAAGGGATATTGTAATTAAGCCTTCAGACAAGGGGAACAAGATTGTATATCAGCAAAACAAACAGCACCAGAATTAGCCATTCTAAAGACTTAAACCTTGCCTGTGATATAAATAGGACCTGTTGGAGAGATGTATCCCAAGGACTACCCCGTCTCTGGAACAGACTCCCCATCCATGTGATGCAGAGCTCCTTCCTACCCAATTAAGTGTAACTTAGACAATTGGATGGGGAACAAGAAATTCAGCCCTGGTTTGGCACCTATGTCTCTAATGAACACAGACTGTAAATGGTTCATCTGCCTGGCCCTTGCTTGTAAATGTTTCATCTCCCAAACCCTTGTTTACACTTATCAAGTGTACCAGAAGTTGTCAGAGATTTGGGATTCATAGCTAGGGTTAAAAAGGCTCTTGTGGTCATTAGCCTAGTAAACACCTATGAACCACATGCCAAACCACACAAAATGTTAAAAATTTGTATGTTTCTAAATTGCCTTTCTCCCAAATGTAATATTTTCCCTAATCTCTGTATCTAACCCTTCACAGCCTGGCTATAAAAGAAATACGTTTCTATATATTTCTTCATATTATCTCTGACTTTCTACTTTATTAGCCCAAACACTCCCATTTTCTATTTATTTTTTTTGATGAGGAGGATAACAACTTATTTCTCCTGAACAATATGTCTTCTGTTACTCTTAAACCACAAGTCTTTATATTCTATCTTCTCAATATCATACAAAAATCTATAATCTTCTGTATGCCTTCTTTCTATAAGACAGATATTTACCAAACAAGACTGAGTTTGGTAAATGTCTTGATTCATGAACCAGAGACATACTATTTTGTTGTGCTAAATATTTCTATAAGTTCATAGGTTCATAGGTGTGTACTAGGCTAATGGCCCTGGAGCCTTTACAACCCTAGGCATAGACGTGCCCTGGCATCATGCTGCCTGACGTTAGTTCCCAGTGCCTCTGTCAAGTAGAACCACTGGAGTGATCCTCGGGGTGAACTTTCTATTTCCCATCCACTCATCAAGATTTCTCTTGAAGAGGGCCAGTGAGGTGCTTTGCTTGTCATGTATGGGAAGTCTATTCCAGAGCATGGACAGTCTCTGGGTTATGAACCTGTCTCTCCAGCATGTTCTGTTGATTGTGTTAATGAGGTTGAGGTCTCTGGAGTGTGTGGTGTGGAGGGATTGGGATTTCTTTAGATGTAGCATTTCTAACAGAGCTGGGTCAGACATGGCTTTGTAAGTCAGGCAGAGCTTGCCTCTTAGTAGACAATATGAAACAGAATGGCTGGAGTTTCTGAGTCTGTCCATGTAGGACATGTGTTTAAGGCCTAGGATCCTCTTTGTGAGGTACTTTTGTAGCCTTTCCAGCTGTTATATGTGTCTAGTGAGGTACATGACAAATGGACATTGTACTCAATGACTGGCTTAATGAAGAAAGAGTAGATGTAGACAATGACCTCTTTCTTTCTGGATGCAAACCTTTAGTAATGAGATGTGCCACATAAAAGGACTTTCTGACCACAGTGGCAATGTGTTTTTTGAAGGAGAGGTTGTGGTCAACCTGTGTCCCCAGATCTCTTATAACACCTTCAGTGTTCAGTGGGCTGCCATCTATGTGGTAATTAGTGGGAACTGAGTTTTTCCCAAAGGGAAAGACGACTCATTTTTCTGGCATTAAGCTTAAGGCCATGGTTTCAACACCAGCCATTGTTCTTAGTGAGGCCCTCGTGTAGGATGTCTATATCACTTGGGGAGTTAATAATGGCTTTACAAAATGCAGATTGTTGAAACAATCAGGTCTGATTTTGGGTCAAGCAGTAGATATGTAAAAAACTAGAGGTATTAAAATTAAAAGAGCTAACTGAACAGGTGAAAATGCATAAAATAAAATAAAAATGTTGTCTAAAATGAAGTGAAAATGAAGCAGAAAATGAAAGTGCATAACAGCAATAATAATAACAATAACAACTTAGATGGCCCAGATGTGCTTATGGTGGTGCCCTAGAAATGTTTCACAGCAGAAAATTAAACTGTCTGTCTTAGGTGTGTGTATAAGCATGAAAGGAGAAAGTTCATTGCATTTAAACTGAATTTGAAGGAAATGTAAAGGAAGAAATCTTTATGAGAATATGTAACAAGCAAAATAAGACTGTTGCACAGAAAGTACAGTCATGTAAGTTGAACTTACCATCACAGTAAATATTCGAATGATCACTGTGGCAGTAGCTTTAGCTCTATGGGTTATATCCTGCCAAGTATATAACAGCCAACAAGCTTCCAAAGCTTTAGGGCACCTTCCACACACACAAAATTGTCAAGCAACTCGAGCTGAGCTCACTGAAAGACATGTTTGGGCATGAAACCCTTCAGAGCTTTCCTGAGCCCTGAAAGAACTAGGAAAGGAACAACAAAAAAATAAATGTCCACACCCTGGCATAAAAGACACACCAAAAACAAAGGAGATGGTGGGAGAGAGCAGCTACTGCAGCAGTGATCATTTGAACATCTACTTTATGGTAAGTGCAACTTATACAACCATACTGTATTCACTATTGCTCACTTCTACTGCAGTATCCTTAGCTGTATGGGTAGATTACCTTAGCTATCTATATTTGGACAGTGTTAGGAAAAGAGTCTAGGAGCACCTAGAGAATAGTCCTAGCAAAGTTTAATCTGAGCCTAGAGAAGGAATCAAGTTTATTGTGCTTTATTAAAGTATGTACAGAGGACCAAGAAGCAGCTTCTAGAAAACTTCTAGAATCCATCCCTTTCCAAAATGCCATAGATGAGCCCAAGGCCCTGGTTGAGTGGGCCTTGAGCCCTGGTAGAGTGGGCCTTGACCTTGCCTGGATTAATTTTGTTATGGTGAGCATAACAAAAAGTAATAGCCTTAGATAACCATTTGGAAACAGTCTGTTTTGACACAGGTTGTCCCCACTTCTTCCTACTTTCACATGAAATAAACAATGGATATGAAGATCTGAAAGATTTAGCTCTGTCAAGATAGTATCTGATTTTTTTGTGGACATCCAAGATACAGAGTATCCTTTATCCCTCATTTTTAGGTTCTGATTAGTAAAAAATTGCAAGAAAATCCTAGCCAAGCTAGAGTTTTCACTGTGTGATTCCTTAAATCAGTAATCTGTAAAAGAGGATAATAAGATATATGCAAATTACACCTTAAGGACATCAGGCGTTTCAGCTATATGGCAGTTCTGAACACCCATGACATTTTTCTTTTTAAGTCTGTTAATGGGCAAATTCAGGCCAATAAGTCAGGCCATTGGCCTGAATTTGTCCATTAGCAGACTTAAAAAGAAAAAAATCATGGGCATTCAGAACGCCATATAGTGGAAACACCTGATGTCTTTAAGGTCTAATTTGCATACATCTCATTATTCTATTTTACAAGAGGTTTGACGGACTCACACAGTGAAAACTCTAGCTTGGCTAGGATTTTCTTGTAATTTTTTACTAATTGGTTTGACTGTATGTCCTGTTCATGGTTTCACTTGTAGGTTCTGGAAAGAAAACAAGAAGATGGATAGTTTCGCTTAAGGTAAACTCAGTCACCACTTTAGGCATAAAAGAAGAAAGAATTAGTTCTCAAAGAAACCCTGTCCCTATGGAAAATGTGATAGGATTGACTCATCATAAGAACTTGCAACTCAGATACCCTTCTTACAGAGGTCAGAGCAATCAGTAAAACTTTTTTCCATTTTATGAATCTCAAGTCAGCCAGATTAGCTGGTTCAAATGGAGCAAGCATTAACTTCTTTAGCACAAAATTAAGATCTCAATGACAGGCCACTAGTTTTTATTGAGGCCTATTATGCAAAATCTTTTTCAAGAGAATTTTGACATGAGACTGCACTGAAAGAGGAGGATCCATGGGCAGACGTGATGAAATGGTCAATAACTGAACCTTGACTAAGGAATAAAAAAAGGCCATAGGATGGTAGCTCACACAAATATTTTAAATCCAAAGAACAACTACCCCTGAATTCTGGTTATGTTGTTTGAGCCAACTAGAAATCCTTTTCCAGTTGCTATTATATGATTTTCTAGTAGCAGACATTCTTACCTCCATTAGTATCTGCTGCACATCCTCAGTAAACAGTTGCAAAAAAGGAATTAAGACCGTATCATCCAGGTAGTTAATTGAAGATGGTTGATGTTGGAGTGTATCAAACACCCCTATTCTTGCGTGAGTAGATCCAGTCTGTGAAGACGTTTGTGGTATTTGCCCCTGGCTATTTACAAAAGAAGGGAGAACCACTGTTGCCTGAACCAGAAGGGAGTCACCACAGTGATCTTGGATGATTCCTTATGAATCTTCAGAAGTACCATGGGTATTAGTGGGCAGAGTAGAAAAGTATATAGAAACATTCCTGCAGAAGGATAAAAAAGTAATTTGTCTTTCAGGCCTTCTTGATAGCAATCCTGATGTAAAATGTTGCCAGCTGATTGTTCAGAGAGAAGGCAAGGAGGTCTACTTGAGGAACTCCTCACAGATGGATCAAATCTTGGAAGACTCCTTGATCTAGTTCTTGCTCAGCTTTTCCACCACGCAATTTTAATCTGACAGAATTAGGATGCCTGTAGAATGAGAGTATGCTGTCAAGTTATATCCCAAGCTAATATGTTTAGAATTCAAGGGGTGTACAACCTGGTTCCCCTTGTTTGTTGATGTACCAAATAACTGTAATATTGTCTGTAACCACTTGAAGAGGGTCTGGGGACCAAAGATGGTTCAGAGAGTTGAGTGCCTTAAACAGGGCAATTAGCTCTTTAACATTTATGTACTTGGATCTATCCCTGGTGTCTCATACCCCCTTGTTTATCCCTCCTAAAACTGCCCCCAAGCAAAGTTTGAAGTATCTATGGTAACTGAATGCTTTGGAGAAGGGATGGCAAAGGGGAGGTCTAGTGAAAATGCCCCCCCCCCAAAGAAACTTATCTCACAGAAAAGGAAAGCACAAGCCGAACACCATGAAAGCCTCAGAGGAGCTTACTCTTTGGCTTCAGTAAAACTCTGAAGGGCTTCACACCCAAATTTGTATTTTAGTCAGCTTGTGTCATGTTGCTTGACAGTTTGGGCATGTGGAAGGTGCCCTGAAGCAGTGATCAAAATGGTGAATATTGTGCATGTTGCTCTCTCTGAAAATCAAGAAGTTGACTTGTTTAAAGTTACTGCTGTAAAAATGCACAAACAGAAGGCAGTACAGACTGCAGAAAGCAATGCCGGGCTGAAATTGTTGGATTGAAAAAAAAAACATTGTAAATGGCTAAAATATTGAATTTAAGCTAGACACCATGCTGAGTGTAATATTTTGATGGATTCTGAGTTTAAAGCTTTGAAGCCTCAAGGAAATGTAAGAAAGTCAGCTTGTTATTTGCAGACAGAATCAAGGCATAAAGTGACACAAGTGGGTTAGATATTAATGTCACGTGAATGCAAGAATAACAAGCATGTAATTTTGTTTCAGTTCTGCCTCTTGATAATACTCATCCAACCATATAGTTCTGCCTAATGTGTGAGCAGCTTAGAATTGTGAAATAAATGCATAGCATACAATGAGGTAAACATTTTTAATGTTCATTGTGATGCTTAAGCAGAATCACAAACAGTTCAGCTCAGATGTTTCCAACACTAGTCTAGTACTAAAAATGCTGTACAGAAAAGTGAAGCTATTAATTAGCTATTAATCAAGGAAATACCATGAATAACTGAAGCAATGATATTTTTCAGAAGTATTTATATTTGTTCACTGTTTTAACAGCATGCCAGGAGAATAAATTTTAAATGTTCTCCAGATGTCATGCCCATAGTCCATATCACTAGAGAATATCAAAAGCTTTATAAAATCAAAATAGGTCTGACCCTTAAAAGAATGCAGAATTTTGTATTGATTGTGAAACAGTCAGAATTTTTGAATGGATCAATAATGTGATGACAACAGTAAATCAGAGCATGACTTTCCTTTTATAATAACAAAAAAAAGAGTCTGTCTTGCTCCGACAATATATCTTTAACTCAGTTGCTTGAATGACCAAGTATGCATGTGAGTGCAAGAAAGATCTGTAGAAGTTGAAGATGAATTATAAGCCCTGAGGTCACAGACAGTTTCTTGAAAAACATTAGAGAACTTTGTTAATCAAGGATCACTTCAGAAGCCAGTGTGCCCTCTACTGGTTTACATAACGTCACTTCACATTCTGAAAGTCAAAGCAACATGAAGACAATGGCTTTGTGTAATACAATCGTGATAACCGTGATACATTTATAATAATTAGACATTATCTCACAATGCAGAATTCTATAAATTAAACAAAGCCATTTGTAAGTATTAGAAGATTTTATTAACAGTTGCAAAATGTTAAATGGGCATTTATGTAGGGCAGAGATAATTGCCAGATATATGCATTAGAAAGAAAGGTACTTATAAAATGTCTGACTTGCAAAGCCTGCAACTATATTTGTACCACTGACAGTATTAAACACCCATTATATCAGAAAAAATATGTGGTAGTGCTGAATATGTTGCATATATAGGAGTGTGTATGGAGTGCAATTGATTTTATATGAACAAAATATGGGTCCTTATTATAAACGTGAGACTTGATTTGTAAGTCCTGAGATAGCAAAAATTACACCGTTATTCAAATGGTGAAAGAGAAAGTAGCAAAACTCACTGATAAACTGTTGCAGTACTTTTGCAGGAACCAGCTAAAACCATACATAATCCAACACAGGTCCCTGCATCACTTAGGTTCCATAACTTTGGACATAGTATATATTCCCCCACAATTACTGTAATGGTATTAAAATTCCAAGGATTGCAGTTGCTATTTCCAAACATACAATGGAAATCCAGTAAAACAGTAGATACAAAATACATATTTTAGAATGCATTATGGATACACTCAATCATGCAGTTACAAACACACTATATCTATCTATCTATCTATATATATATATATAGAGAGAGAGAGAGAGTAATGTAAATGGACATACTGTCCAAACTGCAAAGTTAAATGTTTGTTCAATAAAAGTAATAGAATAAGAGAATAGAATAAGAGGCAGCTGCTCTAGATTACTCTAAAAAATATATCAGACAAAGCATTTTGTTTTATCTCCCCAGGTCTCAGTGAGTTGGTCATACACAGCCTTATTTGAAAATCAGGAGACTACAGATGGCTATATAAATACATAATACATAAACAGATGGAGAGATAGATAGATAGATAGACAGATAGATAGATAGATAGATAGATAGATAGATAGATAGACAGATAGATAAGTGGGCTGAAAAGAGATATATTGATAGACAGGTAGATAGACTGATAGATATGTTAAACAACAAAGAGCTATTATTATTTTGCATCAACAGACATATTGTAATTAAAAACTTTACTACAACTAATTCATTTTATATTTGCCAGTTTGCAGAATTTTGGGGCACAAATTAAAGTGGCTAATATTTCTATTTCAGTCTCTAACTTGCTGACAAACTGTTGTTTAGATGCATTAAGTCTAATGGTCTGGGTCTACATCAGGAACTCGAAACGGCATAAAGCCGAACACCGTTTCATTGACACATATATGTCAAACTCCCAGATAACCGAATGGCCAGATCACCAATTTCTTTCCTAGTGAAAGAAATCAGTAGGCCAACTACTCACAACATACCAGTACAAACATTACAAATTATGAATGGTATTAATTTCTGTGAATTGTGTAGTTACTGATTTTGATATTTTTGGTCATCCAAAATGTTTTACTTTAATTGTCTGTAGCTAAGAATGGATTCTTTAAATGAGTATGCTAGTAATGATTTGCTGAAGCATAAGTATTTTGTGCAGTGTATTAAGTCCTGTGTGTATATAAAGGTAACAACTGCTAACATTAGAGACGTGTATTCCTCATGTCAGAAGGTGGATGTTTTGCTTATCATTATTGGTAGTAAATCTAGCCTTACTGATGACTGCATCTGTGTAACTGACACAGTTTGGAAAACTGCTGTTGCATTTATTAATGGCTGGGCTGAAGAGGTAAAGAATATTAACAAAAATGCAAATAAATACATTTAGGAAAGGAAGTTTCCATTTTCAGTAAAGATCACTCAACCCCTGTTAAACACAATACCACCAATGAGAACTTTGGAATGCAGGACACACGTATTCAGCAGTCTGAGAATTCAGAGCATGTGGAAGGAAATAAAAAAAGAAGACAGGAAGTAGTTCAAAGCAAACATCAAGGAAGAAAAAAATGGCTAATGTCTCTAATGGGAAAGTAACACAGATTACAGGGAATGATAACATTGTTCTATCAGAAAACCTTCAGTCTACTGAAAAAGGCATCAATCTTCCAAAAGAGAAGGTGGAAAAAAAAAGGCAAATGGTAGGTAAAAAGAAAGAAATCAAAACTGAACTTGGAAGGATTGAAAAACACTGCTGTAAGGAAAAAAGAGGATAAAGGCAGAAGCTGACAACATGGCTCAGGCTGTAGAAGTACAAAGGCAGCAGGATGAGAATTGTATGTTTGGAAATGTAATAAGAAATAAGCATTGAGAGCATGTAGAAGAAGATAAAAAAAGAAAGGGAGAAGCTCACAGCACATAACTACTAAGAAAAATAACGCAATTACTGTCTATAATGCAAAAGGGATATATACTAAACAAAGGGACACTTATTTATTATGTAATACCTAGATTACAGGGAATGATAACATTGGGCAGGATTCAGGAAGGCTTACACGGAGTTCAAGAGTAGTGTAAGCCTCTGTGTAAGCCTCCCGATTCAGGAACAGCCCAAACCTCTGTGTAAGAGACAGCTAACACGTCTCTTACATGGACTGGGCGTGGAAATGCTCAATACCTCATTTGCAGCTGAAATATATGCAAATGAGGTATTTGAGCGATCCAAGAAGCCCAAACCAGTCCATGTAACGGACGTGTTAGCTGCAGAAATGTACTCAGCTGACAACTGAGTACATTTCTGCAAAAATGAAAACGGAGCTATGTCAGCTCCAAATAAAGGGTGCATATGTTTCATTAAGCATGCCAATGGCCAAATATGTGGCCATTGGCATGAAAAAGTGTTGCAAAAATATTATAAATAACTTTTTTTTTTTCGTGGGATTATGATGTTTAACTGCAGCACACCAGCAAACGGGTGCGCTACTTAAAACTGAAAACCGAAGCTTATAAGCCCACAATTGTGGGATTTATGTATTACATGGAATGTCAATGGAGGGACTTGCAGACCAAAAACAATATGGCCTCCGTTTAGTGGTTGTCAAGGGGGGGAAGCTCCGTGTAAGACATGTAACTAAGCATTACTAGGCAATCCTATGTAAATGAGGGTTACAATACTGAATCACACTGCCACATAGGTAATGAGCACTTTCTGAGTAGTGTAAGAGTTATAGAAGGGGGAGGAACAGAGTAAGAGGTAGGTGACATCACGGGGGGGAAAGATAGAAATAAATGTATCAGATCGGAGGGCAATATAACGTGACAGATGACAGACAGACATCAGGGAGAGAGGTGTGTCCCAACAGAACACTAGGAAAGTCAAGAAATACAGGGTGCACACTATCCCTACACTCAAATTTTCTTGAAATATGTGCATGCGCGCATGTGCGCGCGTGTAAGGCAGGTTCAACATGTGGGAGTGTGTTGCAAACCATTTAAAACGGTTTGCGCAGGCGTGCACGTGTGGAAGGCAGTGTGCGCGCGTTTTAACATGAATCAGCCAAGTTCACACCATGTAAGGATGTGTGCGCGCGTGTAACACCGTGTAAGGATGTGTGCGCACGTTTAAGTGACTGTGAGCATGCTTAAGCTGGTGTGCACATTGCTCCCTTTGAGGAAACAGAGAGGAAACAGGAAACAACCAAAATACAGGGAAACTGCCAGAGGATACTGCTGGAGTTAATTGGTGGAAACAATTGGAAGCAGGCAATTACACAGGCAGACTAGAAGCCCAACCCAGCACTTAAAACACTGCAAAGAGCAGTGCAGGGTGTTTCTCACAAGAGATACTGCAAGAAAGTAAGCTATCAGAATTGAAAACTGAAAAAGCTGAACTCAGAGCAGAAATGCTAGGGGCTGCCATAGCTGTTATAATCAGGCATAGGCGAATTGCTGAGGGTGGTGACAATGCAGATGCTGACAGACAACCCAGAGTGAGGAGAAGGAGAAGAGTATACAGGCCCAGGGTCACCTACCATGGGTTACATGAGCTGGAGATAGTAGAGCGCTACAGAGTAGACAGAGACCTTCTGCAGCAAATCGTTGAGCTGTGCAGGCCACGCCTCACACACAGAACCAACAGAGGGGAACCCATCCCAGTGGAAACCAAGGTATGTGTTGGCCTAAGAATACTAGCAACAGGTACCTTCCAGAGACCAACTGGTGATATGATGGAGATATCACAGGCATCAGCCTCCAGGGTACTGCACCAGTTCCTGGATGCCATGTCAGCACATGTCGGTGATCATGTATATTTCCCCAATGACCGTGAGGTTGTGGCCAGCAATATGCATCTCTTCCAGCAAATAGTGGGATACCCTGAGGTATTGAGTGCAATAGACTGCACGCACATACGCATCAAAGCACCAGCCGGTGAGCGGGGTAGAGCCTACATGAACCGCAAGGGATTCCCCTCCATCAACTGCCAGGTCATGTGTGATGCCCAGGGCATAATAATGAATGTGTGTGCTGGCTGCCCTGGGAGCTACCACGATTCCCACATCTGGCATCTGACGCAGCTGTACCAATCATTTTCCAGTGGGGACTTCCCACACGGACACCTAGTGGGGGATGCAGGTTACGCACTTGAGCCGTGGCTGATGACACCCATCAGAAATGCACACACACCTGAACAGGAATGCCATAATGAGGCACACGCACAAACACGTAACGTCATAGAGCATGTGTTTGGGCTGCTCAAGTCACGGTTCCGGTGTCTGGACACATCTGGTGGAGCCTTGCAGTACACACCAACTACATGTACCCAAATGATCATGATATGTGCTATGTCACATAATATGATCCTGCGGAAACAGCTGCAGCAGGACCAGCATAGGGCTGGGCCAAACATACCCCCACCATTGCCAAGGCCACCACAGGCAGAGGGTGACTCGGAGGAGGAACAACCTGACCTTGCCCCAGTAGGCAGAAGGAGGCGTGCCCAGTATGCCCTGGCCTTGGCAAAGAGGCAACGCATAGCACATACACTTGGTCAGTAGGAACACTGGGACTGATACCCACTCTGACTCACTCATATAGTAACAGGGATGCCTAACATGACACAACCTGCTTCCAAACATGTACAGGGAGTGTAGTATGTGCATCCGACAGAGGCAGCCCTGCAGCACCACCCGAGGCATGAATGCCATGTGTCAAGTAATGTAACACCATGTACCATATGCACAACCTGAGGATCCTGACTAACATCCACCCTCACCCATCACAAACCACAAAAACACAAACCCACATTCATAGGTACTACAAGGGATAGGAACCTAGATGTAATGCTACCCAATGCCAGAAGTATAAACAGCAAGATGTGTGCAGTGTAACCGCACACAGTATAGAGGATGTAGATATCAGTGCTGTAATAGACAACTGGGACAAAGCCCACACCAGCACCCTAACACTACCAGGTCACACCTCATACAGGGATGTACATGTGCAAAAACATGGAACAAGCTACAGAACGAGGGTGACTAGCAATAAATTTCATGGATAACCACACCCCCATGTTGGTACCACAACAAGAAGCAACATGGATTAGCCATGGTCAAATACCAATTGCTAAAACTGCCTACTACTAAATAGCTTGCTGCAGACCACTGTCCTAATAGCAGGAACTGCACCAGGCCTATGTTCATAGGTGCATAGGTTCATACTAGGCTATCTGCCCTAGGGCATATATAAGCCTAGCCCAGAGTTTTGTGGCTTCCGCCACCCTTTCAGTTCTAAGGATAATATGCCCATTATGTTGCTGTGCCTCTGTCAAGCAGTGACACTGAGGTTATCCCTGGGGTATACCTGCGATCACCCATCCATTGGTCATGATTTCTCTCGAACAAAGCCAGCGAGGTGCCCAGCCTCACATGTACCAGGATGATGTTCCACAGCATAGGGAGTCTCGGTGATGAATCTGTCCCTCCAGCACGCCCTATGAATAGCCGTGTTGAGGTTTAAGTCTCCTGCCCGTGTAGATCTGATGGAGTTAGAGGTTTTGAGGTGAAGCATGTTCATTAATTCTGGGTTGGACATGGCCTAGTATGACAGGCACAGGCCACCTCTGAGCAGATGGTAGGCGACTGAATAGAGCTGGGGTTCCTGCAGTCAGGCAGCATAAGACATACATTTGAGACCTTTTATCCGTCTGGTGAGCAATGTGTGGGGCCTGTCCAATTGCTGCAGGTGTTGGGTCAGAAACATTCCGAATGGGGCATTGTACTCAATCATTGGTCTGATGAGTGATGAGTACAGGGGAACAATGACCTCCCTTGATCTAGATGTGAAACCCTGCATGATGAGGTGGGCAATGTAGAAGGTCTTCCTAACTACTTTGGCAACATGAGTGTCAAACGAAAGGTTACTGTCAACCTGGGTGGCCAGATCCCTGATAACCTCTCCTGTGCTTAGAGGAGTAACACCTATATGGGAACTAGGGGTAACCTTGTTCTCCCCAAAGGGTATGACTATGCATTGTTTAGCGTTCAACTGTAGGCCATGGCTCTGGCACCAGTTATCCGTTTCTATGAGACCCGTCTGAAGGATGTCTGTGTCAGAGGGGTTGTCAACTATGGTTCCCAGTTAGCAGTCATCTGCAAACCTTGTCAGCCATAATCCTCCTGTGTTTGCTTGTACGTCTGAAAAGTAGATGCCGAACAAAAGTGGGCCCAGGACTGAGCCCTGTGGGACACCACTTGTGACAGGCTTTGAGTGTGACATGGCGCCATCAACCTTAACCCTGTGGGTGCTGTCACATACCAGTTTGTAACCCATCTTGTGACGTATGGGTCTACATTTAAGCTGGTGAGTTTGTCAATGATACCCGAGTGGGGTATTGTATCGAAAGCCTTTGCCAGGTCAAGGTAGGCTGTGTGGACTGCTTTGCCCTCGTCAATGGCCTTGGTGACCGTTCTGAAATAGTCAACCAAGTTTAAAAGGCATGATCGCCCTTGACAAAGCCAAACTGGGTTGGATCCAAAGTCTGCAAGTCCCCTATGTCTTCATTCATGAGTTCCATTATGATCCTCTCCATAGCTTTGCAGACCAGGCTTGTCAAGCTGATGGGACGGTAGTGTCCGTGGTCGGTGGAGGCACCACCTTTGTGAAGTGGGACCACAGTTGCCGTACGCCACTCCTTGGGTATGTATCCTGAGGTGAGGCCAAGATTAAACAGCTGCCCTAACTGCGGGTTCAATTCCTCATTGAGTTCGTGGAGCCCACAACCGGGGACACCATCCGGTCCCATGGATGCTGTGTTTCACGCCTTGGATAGAGCAGCTCTCACCTGAGCATTTGAGATGTTTGGGGGGCTACAATCCCCTGGTATAGATATCCCTCCCTTTGGGGGGGGGGGAATATGCACTGAACTTGTCAGCCAGTATGTTGCCAATGTCTGTAGGTTCAGTGATCTTTACATCATTATGAACTAATCTTGAGCATATCTGGGAGTCTCCACCCAGGTTTCCAACATAGCTAAAAAAGGCCTCATGATTGTCTTCTGAGTCCTCAGCGAGTTTTCTCTCAAAATGTGCCCTGGATGATTTTATGGGAGATCTCAGTTCTTTACGCATAATGAGCAGGGGTGTCTTCCCTTCTACGGAATTTGCTCTACCTTGTAGTAGCACCTTCCTTCTGATGTAGAGCATGTTTATGGCTGGGGTCCACCAGACTGCACGCATGCCTTTGGTACAAAGAGTCTTTGTTTTGTGTGGGATTGCCTGATCCATGCAGTCCTGGAGGTGCTGGTAGAAGGCATTTGTAAGTGATTCAGCGGCTTGGGTAATGGCTTCCGCTGGCTTGGGGGCCTTGAAAGAGACCACACCAGTCTTTAGAAGTGTGAAGTTGGCTTCTGAGAAGTTCCTCACTGTGGTGTTCTTTATCTGGGGTGGGGGCGGGATGTGGACTTCCAGTGAGATTAGTTTATGATTTGATCTCACCAATGATGGGTATACTTCTGGTGTTGAACATTGTGACCCCATGTTCATGATGATGTGATCTAGTATGTTGTCACCTCTTGTGGGGATGGTGACTAGTTGTTCCATGGCATTTGAGGTTATGAACTCTAGGAACCTTTGGCCTAGAGTGTTGGGGCTTGATTAGGGCTTGATTAGTGATCCCAGTCTATATTGGGATAGTTGAACTCACCCAGTATGATGGTGTTTGGAGATACATGTATCCCCTCCAGTGTTTTCAGGAAAGCTGTGTGAGGTTCCTGAGTTAGAGAGGGTGGCCTGTAACCTGCTACAAGCTGCCGAGCAGTCTTGCCTACGGTTAATTGCACCTGGATGGTCTCCGATGCATCGTGTGTTGCCACCAACCTTGAGGTGAGGGTGTCCTTGATGAATATGGACACCCACTCCCCTTTCTTGGTGTTGGCTGGACTTTGGGGCCAGAACGCATGATATGAGGTAACACCTGATACTGCTGGGGTGCTGTCAGGAGCCTTGAACCAGGTTACAGTCACAGCACAGACATCGATGTTCCCCATACTGAGAAGGGCTGCGAGTGCGTGCATCTTGAGGTCGAGACGTCTGGCATTGAGCAGCATCACCCTTAGTTTACTTCCTCTTATGTGTTCTAGGGTGGTAGGTTTAGAATCTGAGCCTTGCCTAAAAAAGGCACAATGGGGGTTGCAAGAGCCTGAGCCAAATTCCGGAATCCCAGGGGCGACAGGTGCAAGCCGTCCCCTGCGAATCAGCGTGGCTTGTCCAGCATGTCATCCCAGGCAGACGGACATTGGATCCCCTTTGAATGACACGATAGATTAAGCCAACTATTACAGCTGATCATCTTGTCTCTGTATTGTGGCATCATTCTTGGTGAAGGTAGGATACTGCTCAAGGTCAGGGTCATACCTGCCTGGGCTACATAAGCAGAGAGCTCCTCTATGTCTCTTTTCATGTAGTCCAGGGAGATACATCTCAGGTCGTTCACACCAGCATGGACAATGACTGAGTCATACTTGTACTTGCAGTTGAGTGACCTGAGTGCTTGCATTATGTGGTGGATCCCAGCGCCCGAAAGGCAGCTTACTGTGACCTTCTCCTTACTCAATCTGGTGGGCGAGACATCAGTGTGTCTGACTATGGAGTCACCTATGATGAGTGTGTCTGGCATTGTGTTTGGCCTTAAGGGCTGTGAATGTTTGGCACACCGACTCTGTGGTCTATGTGTTGCATGTGCTGTGCCCTGTGGAGGCAGTTGTTTGGGTGTCTGCTGTGGTGGCCTCTGCTGGTATGGTAGATCTGTGATCAGAGCCTCCGAGTATGTCTTTGTGTGTTTATGTGTATGATTTGAAGTTGTGATAGTGCTATGTGAGACTGGGTTTGTGGTGTGTGTGTGGTCACCTTCTCCTCCTCTCTGGTCCTGCCAGTCCTATGTTGAGAGAGCTCAGCCTCCAGGTTGGCTACATAGTTGCATCTCTTGCATGCATTTGTGTTTTGTGGGAGAAGGAGAGGGTTGTCTGTGTACATGCGTTGATTGTAACATAGCCTCAATATTCCCAGGTTCACCAGCTGAGCAGGAGAGGACACTAGCAACTGATCCCTTGACATGCTAGATGGAATAGACAACAAACTGTTGGAAGACAGGAAGATATCAAGCCCCCCAAACCACATTATATCGCTTGACTGACAATACCTACACATACACCACAGTGTCATAGTTGCATAGTTTACTACTAGGCTATCTGCCCTAGTGCATTCATAAGCCTAGCCATAGTGATGTGGCTATTGCCACCCCTTATAGTGGTAATACGTGTACAGAATAGATTCCGAATAATGTGCCTCTCACTTAGTAGTGACACATTATGACCCCCGTACATAATTGAATACCTTGACTGTGCCTCTGTCTAGTAGTGACACAGGGAGGACCCCTGGGGTAAAACTACAATCCCACATCCAGTTGTCCAGACCTCTCTTGAAGAGAGTCAGTGAGGGACTCTGTCTAACATGAACTGGGATACTCTGCTAGAGTGTGAGATGCCTGTGAGTTATGACTCTGTCCCCCAGCATGTCCTATACATGTATGTGCTGAGGTTCAAATCTTCAGCTCCCATGGTTCTGGTGGATTTGGATTGCTTGCAGTGGAGCATGTCCACCACATCCTGATTGGACATGGTCTTGTATGTCAGGCATAGGTCACCTGTAAGTATGCGGTATGCCACTGAATAAAGCTGGATTTTCTTTAGTCTGGAAGCATATGACATGTGTTGTACACCCCTGATCTCCTTGGTAAGGTACTTTTGGGGTCTCTCCAGCTGTTGCAAGTGCTGGGTGAGGTACATACCAAATGGGGCTTTGTATTCAATCATGGGCCTGATAAGGGAGAAGTATAGTGGTACAATGACCTCCTGTGATCTGGATGGAAAACCCTTCATGATAAGGTGGGCAAGATAGAAAGTCTTTCAAACCACTTTGGCAACATGGGTGTCAAATGAGATGTCACTATCTACATGTGTCCGCAGGTGTCTGATTTGTATTCTGTGCTCAGTGGGTTGCTGTCTATGTATTGATTTGTGTGTACTTTGTTCCTCCCAAAGGGGATGACCACACATCAGTTGCAGTCAGTTTCAGGCCATGATTCTGGCACCAGCTATCTGTCTTTGTGATGGCATTCTGTAGGATGTGTGTGCTGGCTGATGTATTCACATATGGTGCCTAGGTTGTAGTCATCTGCAAACTTTGTCAGCCACAACCCTCCTATGTTTGCTTTCACATCTGAAAAGTAAATGCCAAATAAGACGGGTCCCAGGACAGATCTTTGTGGGACACCACGTGTGACTGGCTTTGAATCTGACAAGGCACCTGCAATGTTGATGTCATGGTTTCAGTTTCCTAGCCATTTTGCAAACTATCCTGTGACATATGATTTGATATTTCAGCTGTTGAGCTTGTCTATGATGCCTGAGTGGGGTATTGTGTCAAAGGCCCTAGCCAAGTGCAGGTAGGCTGTGTGGACCGCGTAGCCCTCATCAATGGCCCTAATGACAGTATCAAAATAGTCAAACATGTGCAAAATGCAGGATCTGCCCTGTACAAAGCTGAACTGGGTGGGATCAAGGGTCTGTAGGTCACCAATGTCTCTGTTTAAGAGCTCCATAATGACTCTTTCCACAGCTTTGCAGACAAGGCTGGTTAAGCTTGTGTGGTGGTAGTCCCCAGGGTCTGTGGAGGCATCTCCTTTGCGGAGTGGGACCACTGTTGCTGTACGCCAGTGTTCAGGTACATATCCTGTAGCAAGGCTAAGGTTAAATAGCATTTGTATATACGGGTTTAGCTCCTTCTGGAGTTCATATAGCACGCAACTGGGGATACCATCAGGTCCCAATGATGCTGTGTTCTTGTCTTTGCTGAGTGCGGCTCTCAAATGGACATCTGAGATGACAGTGAGGTTACATTCATCTGTGATAACTATCTTCTGTTGGGGGTGAGGGAGGGGGAAAATTGCACTGAACCTGTCTACCAGAATGTTGCCAATATCTGTCAGGTCACCGAAATATATGTTGTTGTGTACCAACTCAGAGCATATCTGAGGGTTCCCACCCAGGTGTCTGACATAACTGAAGAAGGCAGTGTGGTTATCTCTATCGTCTTTGGTGTTTATGTCTCAAAGCTGACCTTGGATGTCTTTATGAGAGAATGTAGCTTTTTACTAGTGCTGCTCACAGCTGCCTTCCCTTTAGGAGATGTAGCTCTGTCTTGCATTAGTATCCTTCATCTGTTATACAGTCTGTTTATGGCTGGGGTCCACCAGACAGGCCACATTCCCTTGGTGGAGAGGGTCATGTTTCTATTAGTGATTGCATGGTCCATGCTATCTCAGAGATGTCCGTAGAAAGTGTCTGTGAATGAGTCACCATTGTGTGTTGTGGTTTCCACTGGCCCAGTGGGCTTAACGGATACCATCTCAGTCCAAAGAAGTGTGAAGTCAGCTTTTGAGGTGTATGTCACTATACTCTTTGTATTATACTAGCACTGACACAAGTGTAGACAATTTCCCAGAATCCATCAAACAAAACGGACATGCAAAATGTCACACTTCCACAAGAGGGGTAAGCATACTGGATGTGATAATCAGAAATATGTGTACTGGATGCCAAGATGAGAAGTGTATCCCTCACTGGTAAGACCAGACCATAGAGTAAGCACACTGTAGTTACACATCACGACCCCAGTCCCTGGCCAGACTACCACAGTGAAACACATGTATAAAGCATAGCTTGCACCCCTACAAACCAATGTGGAATCCATGAAAAGCCCTGTGCAGGTCCAGAATATGGGACACACTGCAGAACATGTTATACAGGCATACCAGGAACACAGCCAAGAGTGCTTGGAGTCTGCAATCACAAACAACAAACAACAAGACACAATGCCATACACCCAGGCATCTGGCATGCTGGACACCATAAATTACTAAACCATTGAAGAGAATGAGGAAGCTACCACATGATAGATCTAACATGAAAAGTGAAGTAATCAGTGATCACTAGTATGGCAATAAAATGTGTCCACACATACAATCCACTAAGGCCAGGCAAAACAAGTAGAATCTGTGAATCCAGTGGCAATGTGACACCTGTCCCAAGTACACACACAACAACAACTCACCCCAATAAATACAAATGTATGTGATAGACACAACCAGGTAGCCAAACTGGGGCCTGAGCACCCCCAAATCAGTACTGTCAAAACTAGTCAGGAGGACAAGGTAACCACATACACCACAAACCCAGTCCCACATAGACCTACAATGACTGTAAACCAAACACATAAACACAAAACATTCCCAGAGGCCCTAATTACAAACACACAACACCAACACAAGCCTCCAAAGCAGACACCCAATAAAACAAACTCCAGACATAGCACATGTAACACATAGTACACAAAGCTGGTGTGCCAAACAGTCACAGGACAGAAGGAGAAACAACATGCCTGATACAGTTGTAATAGGTGACTCCATAGTGAGACATGCTGCTGTCCCAGGGATGGCTTGCACCTGTTAGCCATGAGCGTCTGGATATTGCCTAAGGCTTTTGCAAACTACAGAGATCCTCCCATAGGCAAGGCCGAAAAGAGCAACCCACCACCATAGAAAACAAAACTGGAAAGAAACAGAAGGGTAATGCTGATCAATGCCAGATGTGTAAACCTCAATATGCATGCTCCTGAGGCCCTCCCCAGTATGGAGAACATTGATGTCAGTCCAGTGATACACACCTGCTGCAAGCCTCCTGTCAGCACACCAGCACTACCAGGTAATACCACATATCATGTGTTATGGCCACAAAACCTGTAACAAAACATAACAGGAGGGTGAGTATCCATATTCAGCACAGACAGCCATACGTCCAGTTAACTGACAATGCCTATGTCATTGCAGTCCACCCATGTGCAACTACCTGTACGCAGGACTGCTGTACAGTCTGTAGCATGCTACAGACCACACTCTCACACACAGGAACCCCACCCCACTGTCCTGAAGACAGTGGACAGGATGAATGTACCACCAAATACAAAACAAGGTACACACAAATTACCACATAGGTGGTAAACCATTATGTGTGGAAGGAGTAATCAGGGACCTAGTGACACAAGTGGACAGTCACCTGTCATGTGACAGCCACATCGCCAATTTGTCTAGGAAGACTGTCTATATTGGACACTGTATCATGAAAGGAGTCACATCTACCTCAACAAAGGTCATTGTGCCCCTATACTCTTCCCCTATCAGACCATATTGTAATACAATGCCTCATTTGGGATGTACATTACCTGGCACCTGCAGCAGTTAGAAAGACCTCAAAGGTACCTCAGCATGAGTCATAAAGGGTCTCAACTATATCTCATATGCCACCTGGCTATAGACACCACAGCCGAATGCAGTCACATACTGCCAACACAGAGGCATTGTATGTCTGTTGTACAAGTCCATGTCCAACACAGACGTAATGGACATGCTCCACCCCAGAAAACCCAACACCATCGGAGCTGTGTGAGTCAGAGATGTCAACCCTAACACATAATCAAATAGGATGTGCTGGAGGGAGAGATACCTAACCCTGAGTCTCTCCACACCCTGTAACAGAATACCACTACATGTTAGGCAGAGCCCCTCACTGACACTCTTCAACAGGAAGTTAGCAAAATGGATGGATAATTGTAGATGTACACTGGGGGTCTTTACTGTGTCATGACCAGACAGAGGCACAGCTAAGTAAATCATAAGTGGCCATAATATTCACATAGCAAGGGGTGGCAAAGGCCACACGCACTGTGGCTATGCTTACAAATGCCCTAGGGTGGATAGCCTAGTATGAACCCATGAACGTTCTATGATACAAATTGTACGAAACACTATGGATAACTCCAAGGCTGCTGCAACTAATGGTAGTAAGCATGTTGTGAATTCCTGGATATGCTCTGGATCACACAAATATTACAAACAACATACCAAACACACACACATATTGCCTACATCCTGACAGGTGCAGTGCAACCCCCCCCTCATAATGCCAAATATCTTTCCCAGCAGATCGCTGCCTCCCTGACATTATGTCAGCCTTACCACAGGATATGTACCCAAAGAGCAGTGTACAACAACAGTGGGTGTTCTCAAGAAAGGTGTCGCCTGAATGGATACTAAAAACAACCACCACAGATTCCTGAGAAGCTTGGTCTGCACAGCTATGGTACGGATCAGCATGTACCGCAGACATAACGATATTGGGGATCTATTGACACCCGACCCTAGCCAGTGTGGGTTTATGAAGTGCAGACCCTGCCCCTAAACATGTGTGACTCAGTTGAAACAGTGATTGAGGTCACTGATGAGGGCAATGTGGCCCACACAGTGTAGCTGGACCTTGCAAAGCCTTCCATACAATACCCTACGTGTTCAATATAGATATGCTCACCAGCTTAAATATACACCCCAATGTCACTAGAGGGGTTGCAAACCAGACCAACGACAGAACTGACATGGCCAGACATGCTGTAGCCATGTCAGACTACAAACCACATATAACAGGCATCCCACAAAGCTTGGTCCTGGGACCTTTCCGTCTGGTATATATGCCCCATAGGTACAGGCCAACATGTAAGGACTGTGCCTGAACATGTTTGCAGAGGACTACAAACCGCCTAACATATCTGACACTCCAGCTGACACAAGCGTCCCACAAAAGGGCCACATAGAAACAGACAACCGGTGCCATAGCCATGTCAGCATGTGAAATGGAGACAACTGTATAGTCAACCTCTGTGGATATACAGTAAGTGACCACCAATTACCACATAGGTGTTAACCCAATACATACATCACATGTAATGACGGACCTGGGTACACAAGGGGATAGATATCCTGCATAGGACAAACATGTGGCTGTAGTGTTAACAGAAACAATCCATATACCAACCTAATCATGAAGGTTATGACATCTAGATAAGGGGAGGCCATTGTGGTTCTGCAGTTATCCTTCATCAGCGTTACAAATGACCACAACAGCCCCAGTGGGGTGTACCTCAGCAGACACCTCCATCAACTGTAAAGTCCACAACAGTACCTCACCAGGAGTATCAAAGAGCTTGAACACATGTAATGTGTTGCCTGATTAAACAGAGTGCAACTCTACACACTGCCATGCTGGCCACCCAGACGCAAGCTGTGCCTGATGTAGAAAGCCATGTCCAAGCTGGAATCAATGAACATGCTGCACCTTGTACAATCTGAATGGCAGTGAGCTATGCACATGAGGGACCTGAACCCCAGCACTGACATACATAGGACAAGCTGTACTGTATTATCCATAACACAGAAGCCACCCCCACACATGAGTAGACTACCAGTACAAGTTATCCATAGAGTCACCCATTGATTCTCCTCAACAGGAATCTTAATGAGTGGATGGGAGATGGTAGGTTTACCCTGGGTATCAATGTTATGTCACAGGTAGACAGAGACACAGTATACTACACAAGACATATGTCATGGCAAACTACACTTACAATGTGTCGAAGGACAAACACACTCTCAGACTAGCATTAGAAATGGCCTAGGGCACATCGGTAGTGTTTGCCAATGTACACCTATGTTGTGGAATACACTACTGATGTTGGATGGGGCTGTTGTAAGTAGTTCATATCCGAACATAATGCAACATGGTCAGATAGGTTCATAGGTTTATACTAGGCTATCTGCCCTAAGGCAGGTATAAGCCCAGAGCAGCATTTTGTGGCGTACGCCACCCCTTATATGGAAACAATACTGTGCCCATTAGTTTGTCGTGCCTCTGTCCAGCAGTAGCACAGAGACAGTCCCCAGGGTAAACCTATGATCTCCCATCCACAGGTAAAGATTCCCCTTGAACAGAGCCAGTGAGGTGCTCTGCCTCACATGGACCGGGATTGTATTCCACAGCATAGGGAGTCTCTGAGTGATAAATCTATCCCTCCAATATGTCCTACTTATATCCCTGCTAAGGTTTAAGTCACTTGCCCTAGTGGTTCTGGTGGATTTGACGATTTTGAGGTGGAGCATGTCCATTACTTCCTGGTTGGACATGGCCTTGCATGTCAGGCACATGTCACCTCTGGAGTGTCTTCAATCTGGCAGCATATGACAGATGTTGGAGACCCTTTATCCTTTTGGTGGGGGACTTTTGGGGTCTCTCTGATTGCTGCAGATGTCAGGTGAGATACATCCAGAATGGGGCATTGTACTCGATCATTGGTCTGATAGGTGAAGAGTACAGGGGAACAATGTCCCCACTAGATCTGGATGTGAATCCCTTCCTGATCAGGTGGGCAATGTAGAAGGTCTTTCTAGCCATGTTAGCAACGTGAGTGTCAGGAGAAAGGCCACTGTCAACCTGGGTCCCCAGGTCCATGATAACCTCCTCTGTGCTTACAGGATTGCCACCTATATGGTAGCTTGGGGTTACCTTGCTTTTCCCGCAGGGTATGACTATACATGTTTTGGCATTTAACGTCAGGCCATGGCTCTGGCACCAGCTATCAGTGTCCGTGAGTCCCTTCTGAAGGATATCCGTGTCTGATGCACCATCCACTATGGCGCCCAGTTTGCAGTCATCTGCAAACCTTGTCAGCCAAAGTCCTCCCATGTTGGCCTGTACCTCTGAGAAGTAGATCACGAACAATAGGGGGCCAAGGACTGAGCCCTGTGGGACACCACTTGTGACCAGCTTGGAGTCTGACATAGCGCCAGCAACTCTAACCCTGTGGGTCCTGTCCTTAAGCCAGTTTGCAACCCATCTTGTGACATATGGGTTTACATTTAGGTTGGTAGGTCCTTCTACAATACCCGAGTGGGGTATTGTGTCGAAAGCCTTTGCAAGGTCAAGGTAGGCTGTATGGACTGCCTTTCCCTCAGCAATGGCCTTAGTGACTGTTTTGAAGAAGTCGACCAAGTTCATAAGCCATGATCTGCCCTTGACCAGGCCAAACTGGGACGGGTCCAATGTCTGCATGTCCCCTATATCTTTGTTTATGAGCTCCATTATGATCCTCTCCATAGCTTTGCAGACTACACATGTTAAGCTTATGGGGTGGTAATTACCAGGGTTCGTAGAGGCACCGCCTTTGTGCAGATGTGCACAACTGGACCCTAACCAGGCTGTTGCGCACACTATGGAAATGTAAAGCAGTGATAGAACTAAAGCCCAGGATACTGACCACCACAGTGAAAGTACTGAACCACTACACTATACAGTACTACAGTGTTAGGTCAGTATGAACGGATGTTGATAATTGTGTGCAAAGTATCCCATGCAAAACCTGCAGGCACAGTATACTCCCTGTTGTGTTCACACAAAAAGCATTTGGACAGTAACTACACAACATGGCACAGAACACACAACCATAAACTGGAGGTATTTGTTGGAGGTCACACTCATCCACAAATGTGATGGGCTGCAGAGTTCAACATATGGAAAGCTCACACTGGGCATGCTCACACACTTAGATAAATGAGACATCTTTCACACAACATGCCATGGGAAGGCTGAACTGGGCATGCTCACACACTTAGTCCAAATGTTACTCTTAGCAACTGTGAAAACACACCAGAGGATGCTCATTCCCCTTTCTAGACACTGATCATGTCAGCACCCTATAAGTATATCAGGAGAAAAGGAATCTCCCAGTAATCTGAATAGCGTGCTCTGCTAATGTGTCCGTCTCTAGTGTCATAACATAGTTAGGTAGGGGTTTGAATCCAGCAAGTGTGTGTGAAGGGGGGTAAGTGTGTATGAACGGAACATCCCTTTTGGAAACTGTGTAAACACACCACAGGATGCTCATTCCACTTTCTAAACTCTGATGATGTCAGCACCCTGTAAGTATATCAGGGGAAAGAAAATCTCCCAATAATGCAAATAGTGCGCTCTGCTAATGCGTCCGTCTCTCGTGTCATAACATAGTTAGGTAGAGGGTTGAATCCAGCAAGTGTGTGTGAAGGGGGGTAAGTGTGTATGAAAAGAACATCCCTTTTGGAAACTGTGTCAACACACCACAGGATGCTCATTCCACTTTCTAAACTCTGATGATGTCAGCACCCTATAAGTATATCAGGGGAAAGGAAATCTCCCAGTAATGCGAATAGCGCGCTCTGCTAATGTGTCCGTCTCTAGTGTCATAGCATAGTTAGATAGGGGTTTGAAGGGGGATAAGTGTGTATGAAAGGAACATCCCTTTTGGAAACTGTGTCAACACACCACAGGATGCTCATTCCACTTTCTAAACTCTGATGATGTCAACACCCTATAAGTATATCAGGGGAAACGAAATCACCAAGTAATGCGAATAACGCGCTCTGCTAATGCATCCGTCTCTAGTGTCATAACATAGTTAAGTAGGGGTTTGAATCCAGCAAGTGGCAAGTGTGTATGAAGTGGGGTAAGTGTGTATGAAAGGAACATCCCTTTTGGAAACTGTGTTAACACACCACAGGATGCTCATTCCACTTTCTAAACTCTGATGATGTCAGCACCCTATAAGTATATCAGGGGAAAGGAAATCTCCCAATAATGCGAATAGCACGCTCCGCTAATGCATCCGTCTCTAGTGACATAACATAGTGAGGTAGGGGTTTAAATCCAGCAAGTGGCAAGTGTGTGTGAAGGGGGTTAAGTGTGTGTGTGTATGAAAGGAACGTCCCTTTTGGAAACTGTGTCAACACACCACAGGATGCTCATTCCACTTTCTAAACTCTGATGATGTCAGCACCCTATAAGTATATCAGGGGAAAGGAAACCTTCCAGTAATGCGAATAGCATGTTCTGCTAATGGGTCTGTCTCTAGTGTCATAACATAGGTAGGTAGAGGTTTGAATCCAGCAACTGGCAAGTGTGTGTAAAGGGGGGGGTAAGTGTGTATGACAGAAATATCCCTTTTGGCAACTGGGAAAACACACTACAGGATGCACATATCCCTTTCTAAATGATATCACAATTATTTATGGCTTTTGATTACAGACATGCCACGTGTGTTTTGCCCACACAGAATGCCCATGTGTGCGGGTTGTCTCTCACAATAATGCATGACATTGATTAAACCGGTTATGGCAATGCACACATGATGTATGTGTGTGCCAAATACACATATGTACCTGTGACCTTCAATAGTTACCATGTGTGATGCCTGCCACATGTGAATACATGGTATTTGCACAGGGTAACATTATGACTGTGGTCTTCTGTGCAGGTGCTGCATGTGGGATGTGTATATACAGTGTGAGATGTAGATGCTATCAGCCTAGTAGTGAGGGATACACACCTGGTCTGGGGCATATAGTCTACCTGTTGTTGATGAACAGGTGCTGCATGTTTTCACCTGTTGTGGGAGTGGTAAGACGTTATTCCATAGCAATGCAGTGACCGCATGCTAAGAACCGTTCAGCTAGGGTGTTGTAGCTACAGTAATTCATTAGCATTCAGTAATATGTCAGAATCCCTAGTGAGGGTCTGATGCCAACCAAGGTCAGGGTTCTACCAGCCTGTGTCACTTGCTCAGTGATCCCTTCCATGTTCCCTATCATGTATCCCAGTGAGAGACATCCCACATCAGCTGTGGTGGCATGGACAATGACTGAGTCATATGCGTCCATGCATCTGACTGATCTGTATGCTTGTGTTATGTGGTGGACCATAGTGCCCCATGAGCATATCACTGTGACCTACACCTTGTCCAGCCTGGTGAGCATGTCCTCACTGTACTGGACAATAAAAGTACCTAACACAACTGCAGCAGTAGTGTTGTATAGCTGTACAGACTGTGCTTGTTTGGCACACAGGATTTGTGTGCTATGTGTTATGCGTGCTGTGTGCAGGCCTAACGTATGCCTGTGTGCCAGCTGCAGAGGTGTCTGCCAGTCATGCAGGATGCTATCCTTAGGCTCCACGAATGGCCCGGTGTGTTTCCATGCTTGTATTGCTGTCAGTGTATGTCCACATCAGACTGGTATTGCTGTCACTGTAGTATGTCATGCCACCTGACAGGTTATGCCAGCACTGGGTTCAGAGTGCTTAGTCCACAGTTTGGCCATGTGTTTCCATCTCATACATGTGTTGTACATCCATGGGTAGGGGATAGGGTTGACTGTGTACATGTGGCAGCTGTGACATTACTACATGACTCACATATTCTACAACTGTACCATAGATGTGACTGACAACTGACCTTTGCACATGCTACCATAGTATTGAGATTGCATTGGTGATTAACAGCACATAGGGCCAATGGTGAACAGGATACATAGGTCCATAGGTGCATACAGGGATGTCTGCCCAGGGCATTTATCCACCTAGCCAGAATGTGTGTGGCTTTCACCATGCATTGTAAATCTATCTTGCTATGCCCTTTTCCAAGGTTAGTATACTGTGCCTCTGTCTGACAGTGACACATAAGTGATACCCAGGGTAACCCTACAATGTCACATCCAGTCATTAATATCACTCTTGAAGATAGTCACTGAGTGACTCTGCCTAACCTCTATTGGGATAATATTCCAGAATGAAGGGAGCCTCTGAGTTATGAATGTGCCCTCCAGCATGTCCTATGTATATCACTCCTGAGGTTCAAGTCTTTCCAGCGTGTATCCTGATGGGATCTGGATATTCTGAGGTGCAGCATGGCCATTAAGTGAGGGTTTGACATGGCTTTATATGTCAGGCACAGATTGCCTATGAAGAGGCAGTATGCCACTGAGTAGAGCTGCTGTTTCTTTAACCAGTCAGTATGTGGCATCTGTTTGAGCCCTTTGATCCTCTTGTTGAGGTACGTATGTGGTCTTTCCAGTTGCTGCAGGTGTCTGGTAAGGTGCATGCCGACAGGGTCATTATAGTCAATTATGGGCATGATGAGGGATGAGTAAAGGGGCACAATGTCCTCCCCTGATCTACATGTGGATCCCATCATGATGATGCGGCCCATATAAAATGTTTTCCTAACCACTTTGTCCATGTTGTTGTCAAATGGTAGAATGCTATCAACCTGTGTACCCCAAGGTCCATAATTCCTTCATCTGCACTTAATGGATTAACACATATGTGGTACTTTGTGGTCACTTTGTGTTTGACAAAGGGGATGACTATACGCTTTTTGTCATTCACCTTGAGGCCATGGCTGTGGCACAAGTCATGTGTTTGCAAGAGGCTCTTTTGGAGGATGCGTGTGTTAGCTGGAGAATTGATTATGGCGTCCGGTTTGCAGTCATCTGCGACTTGCTCAGCCACAGTACTTCCATGTTGGCCTGTACCTATGATAAATATATAATGAACATGACAGCTCCCAGGGCTGAGCCCTGTGGGACACCACTTGTAACTGGTTTGAGGCTGACATGGCTCCAGCAATTCTAACCATGTGTGTTCTGCCCTTGAGCCACTGTGCAATATCCATAGTGACATAGGGGTTAATATGTACACTGGTGAGCTTCCCTAGAATGCACAAGTGGGGTATTGTATCAAAGGCTTATGCAAGGTCCAGGTAGGCTGTGTAGACCTCCTTCCCCTTGACAGTGGCCTTGGTGACTGTTTCAAAGGAATCAAACAGGTTTGAGAGGCAGGATCTGCCATTCACAAAGCCAAACTGTGTATGGTGACATGTCTGTAGGTCCCCAATATCTATATATGTGAGGTTCATGATGATCCTCGCCATAGCTTTGCAGACCAAGCTATTCAGACATATGGGGTGAATAGTGTCCAGGATCCGTTAAGGCACCACCTGAATGTAGAGGGACCACTGTTGCTGTACGCCACTCTTTGGCCACATATCGTGTAGTAAGGCTGGGATTGAACAGTAGTGTTATGTCTGGGTGTAGCTCTTCTTGTGGTTCATGTAGGATGCAGCCTGGGACACTGTCTGGTCCCATTGATGCAGTGTTTATTGCTTTGGAGAGGGCAGCTCTTACCTGAGCATCTGTGCAGGTACCCCCCCATTCTCCTACACAAGTGGAGTTACTTATGACAGATGACTGTAACCTCCCTATCCTCTCACATGTCCAGGTGAGGGCCACCCTCAACATTGCAGAACACATAGCATCACTGTTACGAAATGGTATCCCTGGATGTGTGCTACGTTCACCCCTGGAGGACATAGCACCACATGACAGACTGATATTAATCCCTGGCCATACTACAGGATATGTACCTGAACAGTGCCATACATACACAGTGGTCCCACACCAATGAGGAGTAACCTCTACTGACCCTGGTAACTACTGCATCATATGCACAACTGGCCTTGTGTCTAAGCTATGGAAGTTTTAAGTATGGGCAACATGTACAGCAATATTACATATGTATATATTTCAGGGCTATGTACACACAACCTATCTCATGGACATACCTATAGATAGTGAACTATGATACATTTGGAGGTGTCACAGTAAACACAGTATTAACCTGCTACTTTGCATTACCTGTGTTTGTGGCAGCTGTTGCTGTGTCAGTGGTGCTGCTTGATGCTTGCTGTTTGCTGCTGCTGCTGCTGGTTTTGCTGCTGGCTGTCTGTATATTTTTGTTATTTCTCTCTGTCTCTCTGTCTCTTTCTCAGTAGGTTTTGTGCAATGACTGTATTGCATGTGTGGAGTGTGGGTACTGGATGCTTTTGTAGGTATCTGCATAGGTCCATGTGATGGCCTCTGCACCAATTGTAAGGCAGCATTGGCTAATTGCATACAGCCAGTTGTGTACTGATTGCATGTCTCACTGTGATTTCAGGACAGTGCTATAAAAGGGTATGTGAGATAGGCGTTGCCCTTTCAGATTGTAAGGGCGTGGACCATGCTGGTATGCTGTTGACAATGTTCTGTGAGTGTGAAGGTTAGTACATCTCTCATGCTTCATGCTGTGGTGTGAATTCAGGTTGCTGTATTTCTCTCGCCTGTTCCCTGTAGTGAGTGTGTATGCATACTGACACCTACGAGTATATTTCATATGTATTGCTATATATACATATGTGTGCATATACATACTTTCATATATGTACATTAGCTGACAATATTGGGTACAAGCTAACAATTTGCAGGGCTGTTTCTGTTAACACTACACTAGTATGGGAATCCAGTAATTGGGACAGTAAAGTCTGCCTGACATGCTTTGGGTAGTACACATACTATATTGCCTTTATCTTCATTCCTACTATTACATGTTCCACTTATTTAGCACTATATTCCTGTATGAGAGTCATGGCTTACTGGTAGGTCATACAGACTAGTGTTACAATGGTCTTGTGGTAGGGCCTACTAGTATGCTTATATTTTGCTTTCAAATTGAGTATAGGGCTTATCAATCAGAGTGCTTGGGGCACCTTTAAGCAGTTAAAGGGGTTAGTAGGTCTCACAGGAGTCAGGCTGTGTTGCAGATTCTGGTTGCTGCATTTATCTTCACTGTTTCCTGTAGTGAGTGTGTATGGATACTGACACCTTCCACTATATTTCATATGTATTAATATATATATATATATATATATATATATATATATATATATATATATGTATGTGTACATATACATACTTTCATATATGTACATTACCTTACATTATTATGTACAAGCTAACAATTAGCAGGGCTGTTACTGTTAACACTAAACTAGTATGGGAATACAGTCGTTCAGGCATTACAAATCTACCTGACATGCTTTGGGTAGTACACATCCTACATTACCTTTATATTGATTCCTACTATTACATGTAATATTTATTTCAGCACTATGTTCTTGTATGAGAGTTATGGCTTAGTGGTAGGTCATACAGACTAGTGTTACCAAGGTCCTGGGTTTGGAACTGACAGTATGGATTATTTTTCTTTCAAACTGGGTATAGGACCTGTCAATCAAAGTGCTGAAGGCACCTTTACGCAGTTAAAAGGGTTATTAAGTCTCACAGGAGTCAGGCTGTGTTGTAGATTGTGGTTGCTGCATTTATTTTCACTGTTTCCTGTAGTGAGTGTGTGTGAATACTGACACCTACCACTATATTTCACATGTATTAATATAGTTTTATATATATATATATATATATATATATATATATATATATATATATACATATGTGTACATATAATACTTTCATATATGAACATTACCTCACATTATTATGTACAAGCTAACAATTAGCAGGGCTGTTTCCGTGAACACTAAACTAGTGTGGGAATCCAGTAATTCAGGCATTAAAATCTACCTGACATGCTTTGGGTAGTACACATCCTATATTACCTTTCTATTGATTCCTACTACTACATGTTATATTTATTTTAGCACTATGTTCTTGTATGAGAGTCATGGCTTAGTGGTAGGTCATACAGGCTAGTGTTACCAGGGTCCTGGGTTTGAGACTGACAGTGGGAATTTAATTTTCTTTCGAAATGAGTACAGGACCTGTCAATCAAAAGTGCCAAAGGCACGTTTAAGCATTTAAAACCAGGTCTGCGCTCGTTTGCGCGGAGCTCACACATGCGCACCACTGGTTAGCTTGTGGGCGCGTCGCGCAAACGGTGTACACTGGGTTACACCTTAATTGGCTAGTAACACACATGTTATACTAAGCACAGCTAGTTGCACACAGTTTGAGCCTGTTAAACCAGTCCTTAGCTACGGGCAAGCAGTTTGCAGTTTGTAAAACACTACTTAGCTACGGGCACTCTGTCTCACTGCAGTTTAGCTATTAGTACATTTCTACATATATTTATTATTGTATTACTTGAAAACATATGCTCCATTTCATTCCATTTTACAAAAGGGAATACTTTTACATTTGTACAATGCTGTCAGGGGCCTTTTTAGTGCTTATTTACAAAAAAAAAAAAAAAGGTTGTTGTGTGGGCTCAAAGCTTGCCTGCCTGCTCTCAAGCCGACAACTCTACCGCTATGCTATTACTTCTTTGCTTACTTTACATATTTAGTTCTTATATCCTTTTCCACTGATTGCTAACTGCAGTTGCGCTAGTAGCACACCCGCGCACACGAGCACACACAGTAGCACACATTTACGGGGTTTAAAAAAAATAAAACAGTTTTTATTTTCATTTTACATCTGTTCAGTTTTTACATTGCTGGTCTGTGGGGGCATGTGTTGTGTAGTGTGGTTATTCACATTTCCATGGCTTCCCTCGTGGCTGTTTACTTTCAGCCATTCTAGACTTCTGGGGGCGTGTCTACGGACACGCCCCCTACACTCTTACACGGACCGTGTAAGAGTTACAGTGTGATTCAGCATGCCTCATGCACCTCATGCATATGCATGACATGCTGACATCACACCGTTTAACTGCAGCCTCTGTGTAAGAGTTATAACTCTTACACGGAGGCTTCCTGAATCCTGCCCATTGTCTAATCACAAAACATTCAGCCTGCAGAAAATGTCATACTTTTTCAGTCGAGAAGATAGAAAAAAAAGATCTAATTGGCAAACTAAAAGAAAGAATTATAAGTTGAACTTGGAGGATTGTTTAACATTACTGGAAGAAAAACTGAAACAATATGGCACAGGCTGTGAAAAAGCAAAGACAGCTAAATGAGATGCACATGTTTGCAAATGAAGCCGTTGGTGAAAGTAGTTAGATGAACAAGACTAATAGTGATAACGAGTATTATTTTGTAATATTTGAAAATGCAAGCATTACTAAATTGGGGTGGCAGATTCTTCAGATCTGGTTAGAATTCAATTATTAAAGAAATGGATATTCACATCTGCAGATAGGATAATGAGTATTGAATAGTGTTATACTTTCCAGGAGCAAAAATATATAATGTGACTAGAACCTCAGTATGGATGTATAGAGCTGGTTTTATACATGATGGCTCAAATGGTCTCACCTTTAAAGACTCATAGACTGTTAATAAGAAACTTACAATGCTTTTAGATAGCATATCTTGTACAGGTGTTGTGGCATATTTTTCACAAATCACTTACAGAATGGAGAGAAAGGTCAGAATGAATGAAAAGATTTTTTGGTAAATACCTACATGAAAAAAATTGCCATTTTAAAAAAAGTGGGAATGTGTAGAACTTCCAAGTTTAAAATTGGGGGCACATGTATTTAGACAGGATGGAATCCACTTGTCAAAACAAGAGAGGACAATTTTGACCCAGCAGCTATATTGCACTATCTGGATCACAAGATGAGATATTTGCCCGGTCACACATTTATCTGTGCTGATGGATCTACTTGAAAGGCAAGATTACTGAACGTGATTTCCGCGAGACAACATCGAAGCCTTGATTCCCTGAACATGAAAGTTTTACCAGGGTAAGTAAACACTTGCCATAAATTGCATGGAAACACTCCACAGTATGTAAAACTCACCTAAGTGGGAGGCTACACCCCTCACCCCTCCCAACTATATATACTAACTCCAGGATCATAATACAGAGGGGAAATGGGCATATTTCCCCATGTTATGCAAGAGTTTACTTCCCTGGTACAAATTTCATGTTTGGGAAATTAAGGTTTCAATGTGTCATCTCACAAAAATCACGTTCGGTAATCTGGTCTTTTGAGCTTTCAAAGTAGATCCATATATATTATTGGAAATTTTGCTCCAGTCATATAAGATGGAAGTTGTTATTGTTTGTGAAACATTGTTAAACAACAATGATGAAAAATCAGTTCTGTTCCAGATACTGTAACAAGAAATCAGGTGTGGTGTTATAACAGGAATTATAAAAACTGTTATGAGATCTGTGATTACTGCGGCTTTGATGATAACAGCAATACTGTAATTTGTGTAACTGTGACAATAAAGACAGCCCTGGAACAGATTACAATTATTGGAGTACAAACCACTAAAGCGAAGTGCTGATGACCTCATGACCAGGATGAATTTACACATTTTTTTGCATGAACCTCAGTAGGGATGGGGACTTAAGTTTAGCATAAACAGATTAGAATACTACTGGTTGTACAATATTAGTAAAGAAATTAATTAAAATGTATCTGCAGGAACAACAGATAATGTAGATTTTCACTATATCTGCCAGGGATTGGAAGATATTGAATATTGCTTGTGTTCCTATGGAGCAGATTGTTACTTCATATCAAGTTTTCGCACCACTGATGTGCAGTGATCATGAGGTTATAAAGGTGTGTCATCTCTCGATAATTCTGCCAAACTGAAATCTAAACCAATACACACTAGATTAATTACAGACTCTACGGAAGCAAAACCATTGCTATGTAGTATTAATTGGAGTGATGCATTCAAAGGAAAAACAGCAGAAGGAATGTGACAAGATCTGAATGGAAATTATTTGAATGGGGAAAATAAAAAATGTTTAACATCAGGATGTAGGAGTACAAGGTCAGGAGGATATATTTCCATAAGAACAAGATACTTAATATGAGAGATAAAAATATTAGCAACAGAAACAAAGCCAAACTATAACTATAACTTTGCAAACTAAGTAGACAGGCAAACTAAACATAGTGTGAGACAAGATCAGGAAAATTTTGAAGAAAATTTCTGTAAATATATTGAGCATAATAGGAAGCCATTTTATAGATATGTGAAATTTGGTAGGTGAAAGACACACCAAATACAACAGATTGTATGCATAATTATAAAATCTTATGCAAAGCACTTTGACTCCATAAAGGGACAGATAATTTGAATTAGAAACATCTACTGTAGGTAACTTTGGTTTCTGAAATTACATTATACTGGAAAAGTACTATGTAAACTGGACCCAAATAAAGCTGGAAGAAGATACAAAATTAGTCATTAAAAAAGGCTACCCCCATATAATCCTCAATTATGTATCATAAAACCCAAATATATATACCTATGTACAAATATTTCAGGCATGAACAATAGTGTCCTTCTGACCTGCCAGTGTATATTACAAGATCAAACCTTTAGTTAATTGAATAACTAAAGATCGATCTTGTAATACTGAAAGCCAAAAACCTTCCCCAGGATTCACGAAGCCTCCATGTAAGAGTTATAACTCTTACACGGAGGCTGCAGTTAAACGGAGTGATGTCAGCATGCTTTGCATATTCATGAGAGCATGCTGAATCACACCTAAGTCTAACACGGTCCGTGTAAGACAGTAGGGGGTGTGTCCATAGGCTGAGCCCTGCAAGCGGACACGCCCCCAGAAGTGTAAAAGTGCCCAAAGTAAACACCCACAACAGAGTCCACGGAAATGTGAATAAACACAACACAACACATGCCCCCACAGACTATGAGCATAAAATATATATAAATGAACATGTTATATATTTTTTTTAAATTGTAAAGATGTTTAACCGTGAGTGCGCTAGTTTGCGCTGCCCGTTCAGAAGCGCAGCTACAGTTAGCAGTCAGTGGGAAAGCATATAAGAACTAAATATGCAAAATAAGCCAGGAAGCAATAGCGTAGCAGTAGAGATGTTGGCTGAAAAGCAGGCATTCATGGTTCGAGCCCCCGAAACACCAATTTTCTTTTTTTCAAAATAAGCAGGAAACAAGTCCCTGACAGATATGTACACATAAAACCCCAATATATGTAAAATGTAATGAAATAGTCCATTTATATTGAAGACATGTGAGGTAACAAAAGAAGAAAAAATGCCAGATGTGCTCATAGCTGAGCTACAGTTTAACAGAGTGAGTGCATGTGCCCGTAGATGAGCAGTGGTTTAACTGGCGCAAAATGAGTGCCCGTAGCTGAACAGTGGTTCAACACACTAAATCTATGTGCCCCTAACTGAGCTGAGCGTAATATGTGTGCCAATAGCCAAATGAGTCTTAAACCAGCGTACCCCGTTTGCGCAGAGCTGCGAACCATGCAAACAAGCTAACCGACGGGCAACGTTGAGCAAGCCGTATCAAAACTGCCTTTACACAGACACACCCCTCAGCATGTCTAGACAGTCATGAAAAATAAAAAGCAGTGGCCAGGTTCGAACCCAGGACACTATACACAAGGTACAGAACCACTAAGCCATGACAGCAGTACCTGTAAATGCAATAATAGCTAATATATAGGAATGAATACAAACTAGAGCATGACAATGCAGGTTTACTGAAGTTGATACAATTCCAAAATGGCCAATCACAAATATGTGCGGGAAAAACGGACTATATAAGCCCCATAGGCGGGAATACACAGCATAAACGATTGTAGAACTGACCTGCAGGCAGAATGACAGGAGTAGGAGAGGGTAGTTGCTTTCGAGCACAGAGGTGGGGTGTTGAGGAGTCCAGGTACATGGTCTGGCTCCTAGTCCATAATCATGAGGCCCAACTCATGCAGGGCCAGGTCCTCTGGGGAGCATACAGGGCTGAGGTGTGGGACCGGTTGGCTCATGATCTCACCAGTGCCAAAGGGATTCCAAGGACTGGTGAGCAGGTCCATCACCACCATGCGGACCTGAAGAGACGCAAGCAGGACCAACTGAACCTTTGGATCCAGGAGGCCCGGCAAACACTCAACGCCCCACTACTGAGTAAGTAACAATTAATTATGTATGTAAGAAATTAAACTAGCTGATATTATGGAGATGTGTATTCCAATATTACTTCATTTATATTACAGCTGCAGGTGTCAGTTCTGCGAACCACAGAGCCTATGGCGATAGGCTGGTGCGGTTCCACCACCAGGCAGGTCAGTAATCCACTACCAGTAACTGTAAAGAAATATAAAAGTATGACAGTCAGCAAAAGAGTGCAGTGTAGTCAGTAAGGAATAAAATCTGCAAGTAACAGTGTGAAAGTGTATGCAAGTATTGCTTGATTACAAAAGTGTGTTTCAGCCTGTAAGTTTAACCTAAACACGAAACTGTCCAACATATATTCTGAAATAAAAATGCCCTGCCTGTAAGAAATTAGTACACAACCTGCAGCAGGCTGAAAAGTATAGCTGCAGAAGATGATGAAATCACATGCGTGAAATATATCCCTGTGGAAATACTGAAACATGACAGAAGTGAGACTGCTGGAAAGGATTGTAATAACTACTGGTAAAACATGTCAATAAAGCCTAGAAGTACCATCCTGAATAGTAAAATGAAAGCAAGTGAGAGAGTGTGAGAAAGTGTCATGAATCCAGCAATACAGTAGTAATAACCCCTGAATAAAGTATACTGCAGTCAAGACAGAATGAAATGCATGTGAGATTCAAAACCAAACAGCAAAATATGTTCAAAGTGTTGCTGCATCTGGAATGTGTATCCCAAAATCTGGATATGTTGCTCTCAGTCTGCAATATGCAGATAGGATGTTTGTCTGATATACCAAACATCCACACTTGTCTACAGCTATATAAAGCAAATGTAGCAGGATGATGTAGCTGAACAAAGCTAGATATGAATGTGTATGAAGAACCATAAAATGTATATTGATGTTGCAGTAACAGTCCTATCACCAAGTTGAAATAGTTATCATATAGGAAACTGTAGTTAGAACAGTAGTGTGTATATAACTGTAGCTATTAGAAATGTACAGCATATGTATTGTTATTCGAAGGTGTTAATATTACTTTCTTCACCCCACCCTATAACCACATATAACCCATTCCACGTGAAAATGGTATTTGCAATCACAATTAACACCCCTGTGTATGTATCATAAAACCCAAATATATATACCTATGTACAAATATTTCAGGCATGAACAATAGTGTCCTCCTGACCTGCCAGTGTATATTACAAGATCAAACCTTTAGTTAATTGAATAACTAAAGATCGATCTTGTAATACTGAAAGCCAAAAACCTTCCCCAGGATTCACGAAGCCTCCATGTAAGAGTTATATCTCTTACACGGAGGCTGCAGTTAAACGGAGTGATGTCAGCATGCTTTGCATATTCATGAGAGCATGCTGAATCACACCTAAGTCTAACACGGTCCGTGTAAGACAGTAGGGTGTGTCCATAGGCTGAGCCCTGCAAGCGGACACGCCCCATGAAGTGTAAAAGTGCCCAAAGTAAACACCCACAACAGAGTCCACGGAAATGTGAATAAACACAACACAACACATGCCCCCACAGACTATGAGCATAAAATATATATAAATGAACATGTTATATATTTTTTTTAAATTGTAAAGATGTTTAACTGTGAGTGCGCTTAGTTTGCTGGCGTGCCGTAGCACAGCTACAGTTAGCAGTCAGTGGGAAAGCATATAAGAACTAAATATGCAAAATAAGCCAGGAAGCAATAGCGTAGCAGTAGAGATGTTGGCTGAAAAGCAGGCATTCATGGTTCGAGCCCCCGAAACACCAATTTTTTTTTTTCAAAATAAGCAGGAAACAAGTCCCTGACAGATATGTACACATAAAACCCCAATATATGTAAAATGTAACGAAATAGTCCATTTATATTGAAGACATGTGAGGTAACAAAAGAAGAAAAAATGCCAGATGTGCTCATAGCTGAGCTACAGTTTAACAGAGTGAGTGCATGTGCCCGTAGATGAGCAGTGGTTTAACTGCCGCAAAATGAGTGCCCGTAGCTGAACAGTGGTTCAACACACTAAATCTATGTGCCCCTAACTGAGCTGAGCGTAATATGTGTGCCAATAGCCAAATGAGTCTTAAACCAGCGTACCCCGTTTGCGCAGAGCTGCGAACCGCGCAAACAAGCTAACCGACGGGCAACGTTGAGCAAGCCGTATCAAAACTGCCTTTACACAGACACACCCCTCAGCATGTCTAGACAGTCATGAAAAATAAAAAGCAGTGGCCAGGTTCGAACCCAGGACACTATACACAAGGTACAGAACCACTAAGCCATGACAGCAGTACCTGTAAATGCAATAATAGCTAATATATAGGAATGAATACAAACTAGAGCATGACAATGCAGGTTTACTGAAGTTGATACAATTCCAAAATGGCCAATCACAAATATGTGCGGGAAAAACGGACTATATAAGCCCCATAGGCGGGAATACACAGCATAAACGATTGTAGAACTGACCTGCAGGCAGAATGACAGGAGTAGGAGAGGGTAGTTGCTTTCGAGCACAGAGGTGGGGTGTTGAGGAGTCCAGGTACATGGTCTGGCTCCTAGTCCATAATCATGAGGCCCAACTCATGCAGGGCCAGGTCCTCTGGGGAGCATACAGGGCTGAGGTGTGGGACCGGTTGGCTCATGATCTCACCAGTGCCAAAGGGATTCCAAGGACTGGTGAGCAGGTCCATCACCACCATGCGGACCTGAAGAGACGCAAGCAGGACCAACTGAACCTTTGGATCCAGGAGGCCCGGCAAACACTCAACGCCCCACTACTGAGTAAGTAACAATTAATTATGTATGTAAGAAATTAAACTAGCTGATATTATGGAGATGTGTATTCCAATATTACTTCATTTATATTACAGCTGCAGGTGTCAGTTCTGCGAACCACAGAGCCTATGGCGATAGGCTGGTGCGGTTCCACCACCAGGCAGGTCAGTAATCCACTACCAGTTACTGTAAAGAAATATAAAAGTATGACAGTCAGCAAAAGAGTGCAGTGTAGTCAGTAAGGAATAAAATCTGCAAGTAACAGTGTGAAAGTGTATGCAAGTATTGCTTGATTACAAAAGTGTGTTTCAGCCTGTAAGTTTAACCTAAACACGAAACTGTCCAACATATATTCTGAAATAAAATGCCCTGCCTGTAAGAAATTAGTACACAACCTGCAGCAGGCTGAAAAGTATAGCTGCAGAAGATGATGAAATCACATGCGTGAAATATATCCCTGTGGAAATACTGAAACATGACAGAAGTGAGACTGCTGGAAAGGATTGTAATAACTACTGGTAAAACATGTCAATAAAGCCTAGAAGTACCATCCTGAATAGTAAAATGAAAGCAAGTGAGAGAGTGTGAGAAAGTGTCATGAATCCAGCAATACAGTAGTAATAACCCCTGAATAAAGTATACTGCAGTCAAGACAGAATGAAATGCATGTGAGATTCAAAACCAAACAGCAAAATCTGTTCAAAGTGTTGCTGCATCTGGAATGTGTATCCCAAAATCTGGATATGTTGCTCTCAGTCTGCAATATGCAGATAGGATGTTTGTCTGATATACCAAACATCCACACTTGTCTACAGCTATATAAAGCAAATGTAGCAGGATGATGTAGCTGAACAAAGCTAGATATGAATGTGTATGAAGAACCATAAAATGTATATTGATGTTGCAGTAACAGTCCTATCACCAAGTTGAAATAGTTATCATATAGGAAACTGTAGTTAGAACAGTAGTGTGTATATAACTGTAGCTATTAGAAATGTACAGCATATGTATTGTTATTCAAGGTGTTAATATTACTTTCTTCACCCCACCCTATAACCACATATAACCCATTCCACGTGAAAATGGTATGTGCAATCACAATTAACACCCCTGGATGTTTGTCCTGTTGGGTCATATATATTTGCATGTCTGTTGATGCATCTGCCCTGTTCATACATCCACACCTGATGGCCTGTTGCCATCAATTAACCCTGCATGTTGTTGGACTGTGTATTTCTGTTCAAATTATGCATGTGTTATGCACGCTGTTCAATGGTGTGAATATCTGGGTGTTTGGTTAATGGGAATACTAATGCATGCTGTTACAACTAATTGTGAATGGTATTATATGTCACTAACCCAAACTGTCATGACATAATGCAAAACATAGTATGACAAGGAAGGCGGGTTCCATTGGACCCACCTCTCCCACCTCAGCTGGCGAGTGCACCTGGCACTAGTGCTGAGTCCGGACCCTCCTCCGGTGGCCCTGTGCCACCTGCGGGTGGAAACGCTGAAGGGGATGGGGCTCGTCCTCCCTCTGCAAGTGTGGCCAGAGGAGAACCACCACTCACCCTCCGTAGCGTCCGGACTGTGGTGCGTAGGGAGATTCAGGACTCTGTTCTCGAGCCCCTACGCCAGCTCGAGGCACGGGTGGCACAACTAACGGGCATGCCTGTTGCCCCGCCTACACAGCCCCAAGCACAGCCCTGTCCTGGGCAGTGAAGGAACAGTGGCAACTGCCTATGGGTGGGGATATCAGTTCCACTGTTGCCATCTGTGGGCTCATGGGCTCTGGATATCCAAACCTCCGTCCCCGTCAATTGCGTAACCCCCTACACATGTCATACACCGCCCCTGTATGCGTCTTGTCTTGTCTGTTTACCTACCCAACCTACCTCCCCAGCTGTACCGACTTCCTTCACCTGACATACCACTCTCACTTGGGAAAAAAAAAAAAGGGCACTCTGTACCCACAAAAAAATTACGCCCCATACATAGCTGCCCATTCCGCACACATGTCTACTGGACATAGAACCTATCAATTACAATTGGCTGTACAACAAGTATTATTGTTGTCCTGACACCTCTCTCAGGGGTGGAAGGTTTCAAATGTCACACCAAATTGCATACATATGCACAGCTGTTGCTGATGAAGAAATGGGCAGCTATGGGCCTTACCTACATCCTTCCTGCACATCCCAAGCTTGTTTCCCTACTGTCTTACCCTCTTTGTGACCCCTTTTTCACCACTTTCCTGTCTCCCCATTTTCTTTTCTTTCAAAGAAAATAGCTGGTGTGAAGAGTAAGCACGTTTAAGCGGTTGTAAGCGGGTGTGCGCTTGTGTGCGTGGACCTAAACGCCAGTGCGCATGCGTGAGCTCCACGCAAACCAGCGCTAACCCGGTTACAACTGCTTAAAAGTGCCTTAGTCACTTTGATTGACAGGTCCTGTACTCAGTTCAAAAGCAAAATAAAATCCCACTGTGAGTCCCGAACCCAGGACCTTGGAAACAATAGTCTGCATAAATTACCACTAATCCATGACTCTTATACAAGAACATTGTGCTAAAATAAATATATCATGTAATAGTAGGAATGAATGTAAAGGGAATATAGATGTGTAGTACACAAAGCATGCCATTTAGAATTACTATCAAAACTAGTGGATTTCCATAATAGTAGTGTGTGAACAGAAACAGCCGTGCTAGTTGGAAGCTACTAGGTAATAATGTCACTATAGCACCTTGCAAGCCACACACATACTCACAGCAGGATAAGCACTGCCCATACCCCACAACCTCTTACAGGAACACATCTGGACCAAGTAATAAAATATGTGGAGCAAAGGCCCAAAACCAGGGACACATTACAAATAATGTTACAACAAACGCAGACAGTTCAGAGAGTAACAGGGTCTGCACTTTGTGGGATGTTTGGAAGGGTATGCAGTCTGAAACTTGAATGTTTGTCACCATATTCTGACTTGAGCCCAGAGTGACTTGCCAGAAAAAGGTGTGCATGAGATATTGACTAAAATATGAGGCAGAAATGTGGACAACCTGCAAATATCTGTACACATGACGGGTCTGACACCACCATATTTGAATAGTTAAGAGCCTAGACATAGCAACAGTGAATGACTTACAGGGATGCCCCACAGACCCCATGTGAAATGTACAAACAGTAGGCAGAAAGGTGTAACACATGCAATGGTAACTATGGAGTCCTGAAAGTATTCATCACTTGCATGGCAGAAAAGTGTAGTAATACATATGCTCATGCTAACCCACAGTCACAACTGCAGCATACCAGACATTTTAATAGGTGTACCCCACTGAAATGTACCATTCCATGAGGCACATAAAAGATGAACATGAAAGTCTCTGGGGCCTGCTCAGCAGCATACTCAAATACCCTAATAGATGTCAAGGCCCACACCATGGCCAGACCACACTGCATGCTGTAACACCCTAGCAGATATAGCAAGCATTCCAAGGTGTGAATGTACATGGAAAATAGGAAAGCTACAGCAGCACACTACAGTCAAGACACCTAGCAGGCATACAAGTAGTGACTGTAAAGGGCAACTATTGAAGCCTTAGCAACAAAGTGCAAGCAAAAGTGAAAGGAAAGCACACACACACATTAACAGTAGTAGTAGTTGTAGGTGTCAGTGTACATACACAGTTAGTACAGGAAACTGGAGAAATGAATGGAGGAATGTTAATCTACAACACACCTGGAAATATGAGAGAGATACCAACCTTTACACTCACAGAACATTGTCCACAGCATAACAGCATGGTCCCTGCCCTTAAAATCTGAAAGGGCTACGCCTATCTCACATACCTTTTTATAGCACTGTTCTGAAATCACAGTGAGAACTGCAATCAGTACACAACTGGCTGCATGCAATTAGCAAATGCTGGCTAACAATTGGTGCAGAGGCCATCACATGGGCATATGCAGATACCTACAAAAGTATGCTGCACTCCCAGTACACACATGCAATACTTTCATTGCACCCTGAGAAGGACGTGAGAGACAGAGAGAGAGAGACAGAGACAGAAAAAACTGCAATTAAGCAGACACAAACAAATTGTTCAGCAACAGCTACCTGAAAGCTGACAACTGGGAAGTGGAGCAGCAGGACAGAGAACCAGACAGCAACACAAGCAGCTGTGACAAACACAGGTAATGTAAAGTAATACTATAAAGGTCTACATACTGTGAACCCTCCATATGTGTCATTGGTCTGTATCCATATGTATATGAAGATGTGTAAAGGGCAGGGGACATACAGCAACTATCAGTGAAGGCTGTACATACATTTGTATGTGAGAGCATCTATGTGCACATATCAATGTTGGTTGATTGTAGGTTGTAGTGCCATGTACAAAGTAGGTTTCACAGTTATGTATGTTTAGCAGTATGTTAGTGTGTGTATACAGTATGGTAGACAAATATGTTGATATACCTGTCTAACATATGGATATGCATGTATGTCAACATATGTATGTGTGTGTGTGTATATATATATATATATATATATATATATATATATATATATATATATATATATATATATAATATGCATATATGTATACATACATAGAGAGAGAGATGTAGGAATACATAGACAGATGTAGATAGAATATTGTACAAACATATCTATGTAATGCACACATACAGATATAGATATATGTAGATACATATACATAGACAGACTGATCTGACTATCTACAGGTATGACTGTATATGACGACCTTCAACACAGCCTGTCCCACCCCTCTGTCACTCACACCCCTCTGTGTCCCCTCCACATCTATAGCAATATATGTACATCAAGATATATATATGTGTATATGTATACGGACATATATATATATATATATATATATATATATATATATATATATATATATATATACATATATATATATATATATATATAAATATATATATATATATATATACATATAGATATATCTATATACATATATACATATATATATATATATATATATATATATATATAGAGAGAGAGAGAGAGATGTATATAAATTCTGAGTGAGGCACATGTGTACAGATATATTGCAACAGGTGCCTGGTGACAAAGGCATGGAGTGAACACCAGTGTCAAAACCGAGTACCATACCACATTCCAGATCACCTACACCAGTAACCACCAGATATGTGATTGGCTGCCCACCACTGCATGTGTCAGGGGTGAACAGGGTCATAATGTGTATAGTGGCCCCAATGATATTCACAGTGGCACACTATCCCTGGAATACCTGCACATGGTATGTGTCAGCGAACATGGTGTGTCAGCTATGGACATGTAGGTCGGTGTACCCCTCACCACATAATGGATGCCATGGTATGGACCTCACATGACAGCTACTGATATGGAGAAGGACACAGTGACATGTACAACACTGTCACAATGCACTCAAACACATTACCAATGCACAGTGACTGACAACACCACAGAGTACACATATGCTACCCACATAGAGGTTACCACTCCCGGATTTACATATGTAAGTCACACCCATGACAGATTTCCAACAACCATAGTAACACCTCATACCATCCACAATGTCTGCTGTGTGTCGTCTGTCACCACTGCCAGAGTGCACATGTGGAGGTAAGAGTTCCTACCCACAGATAAGATATGCCCTGCAATAAACCACACAGTGTTAAGCAAGCAAGACCCCATGAGTACATGTCACACATACCCCTGCTGAATGTTAGTCAGGTAGGTAATATGCCATATGAGTCACCCTATGTAACTGTGTGAGAGCAGCAGGCACCATCACACCACATGTGTCACAATGGTCAGGGTAGCAGAACAGGGTACATATCCTGTAGTCAGGCTAGTGTTACATAGCACTTCTATATGTGTGTTTAGCTCCTGTCAGAGTTTATGTAGCATGCAACTGGGGATACCATCAGGTCCCATTCATGTTGTGTATTCTGCTGTCCTGAGGGTGGCTCTCACCTGGACATCTGTGATGACAGGGAGGTTACAGTCAGCTGGGGTAACTATGTCTTATTTTGGGGGAGAGGGCAGGGTGACACCTGCACTGAACCTGTCTGCCACAATGTTGTCAATATCTGTGGTGTCAGTGAAATATTTGTTGTTGTGTACTAACTATGGGCATAGAGGATGGATCCTGATGAGGTTGCTAACATAACTGAAGAAGGCCTTCTGGTTATCTGTAGTGTCCCTCTTGATTTCCCTCTCAAAGTTGCCCGTGGATTTTGTATGATGGAAAATAGATCCTTACTAGTGCTGCTCAGACATGCCCTCCCTTTATGGAATTATGCTCTGTCTTGCAGTAGCTTCCATCTTCTGTAATACAATCTGTCTATGGCTGGGGTCCACCAGACAGGATGCTGTCCCTTTGTGGAGAGTGTCTTGGCCATATATGGGATTGCATGATCCACGCATTCTCGGAGATGTCTGTAGAAAGCAATTGTGTAGGGTCAGCATTGTGGGTTGTATCTGCCACTGGCCCAGTGGGCTGAAAGGATACCATGTCACTGTTACAAAGTGTAAAGTTTGTATCTGTAATGTTATGCACTATAGTCGTTTGTGCTGGTGGTGGAGGTGGGATATGTATATCCAGGGCAATCAGTATGTGGTCAGCTCACAGTAGTTGATAATGTAGGCCATACAGTACCTAGATACAAACTCCCAGAGTGAGGAGGTGCTCTTGACCTGAATCAGTGTTCTGACTGCTGGGGTTTGGTAGTATGTCATATGGAGTATGCCAGGAACTGTTGCACAGTTGCTGGCTGAGCACTGATACCTGGCCATCTACATGTGTATCCACCAATAGACAGACAGATGCTACATATGTGAGATATTTTGTATCATAACAGTCGAGTAGCATGTGTAGTATGTGTGCCAAATTCTGCTGACATATATTGCTGATACCAGGTTATTTTTTTTCTCAGGTACATGGCCCACCCGCGGAATCCCACCTACTCCACAGCTGAGGATGAGGAGATACACCAGAGCCTGGTGCGGGATTATGCAATACTCTTTTCCCGACCTTGTCCATCGGGTAAATGACATAGGCATGCATAATAAGAAATATGAGCAGGTACGACATCACTGCAGTGATTTAATCAGACATGTCCGTCAGCATGCGTCGGATATCCACCGGCAACAGGTCGCCACAGGTGGTGGGGTGGCTACACATCCCCCACTCACTAGACTGGAGGGACTACTCATGAGTGTAGTGGCTCCAGTCTGCCAGCAACAACAACAGCAGCAGACATGCATCATGATGGAGGCTGGAGCCACGCAGCAGCAAGACAGTGAACGTGCAGGTAATATGCCATATGTATAGTTGACTGTTGTGTACACTGGTAGTTAATGCATGTGTGAGGTGTGTCCTTGGTTTGTAGCTGTCACCATAGTATTTAATGTGCAAGTGTGATATCCTCAATATTAGCAGCTGACCTGTGAAAGGCGACTGTAGTACTACTGACCTGTATCATACTCAGTAACAATGGCACAGTTGTGCCCACTGACATTAGTTTCTTCATGTCTGCAGGACCCTCTGGTGTAACAGCAATGCAGCCTATCCATGTTGGTGAGTGTGTATTAACAATTCCTGTAATAGTGTTGATAGTAATAGTACTATTTGGCTCACTTAGTAGTGCTATTTGTATGTATGTAGGTGTGTCTGTGTCTGTGTGTTGATATCACGCATACTGAGTACTGTACAATTGTGTGAAACTGTGTGCATGTGTGCATGTGTGCATGTGTGCACCTGTGCATGTGTGCATGTGTGCACCTGTGCATGTGTGCATGTGTGCATGTGTGCACGTGTGCACGTGTGCATGTGTGCACCTGTGCATGTGTGCATGTGTGCACCTGTGTATGTGTGCATGTGTGCACCTGTGCATGTGTGCATGTGTGCACCTGTGCATGTGTGCACATGTGCATGTGTGCACGTGTGCACGTGTGCATGTGTGCACCTGTGCCTGCGTGCATGTGTACATGTGTGCATGTGTGCACCTGTGCATGTGTGCATGTGTGCATGTGTGCATCTGTGCATCTGTGCATGTGTGCATGTGTGCATGTGTGCATGTGTGCACATGTGCCATGTGCATGTGTGCATGTGTGCACCTGTGCATGTGTGCATGTGTGCACCTGTGCATGTGTGCATGTGTGCACGTGTGCATGTGTGCACCTGTGCATGTGTGCATGTGTGCACCTGTGCATGTGTGCATGTGTGCACCTGTGCATGTGTGCACCTGTGCATGTGTGCATGTGTGCATGTGTGCATGTGTGCATGTGTGCATGTGTGCATCACTGGTAATGTGTAGACATTGTAAACTGTGTTTCCTGTTTCCCTCCCACAGGTTCTGTTGCTGCTCTGGTGTCATGTAGCAGGGAACCTGAATCAGGTGCCATGGGTACTGATAATGATGACATCTGTGTAATGGCACAGGAAAGTATGCCAGGGTCCGCCATTGGTCAGCCGATTGACAGTACACAGCTGTCGACCCCATCAATGCGCACAGTTATCCTGCCAATACACCCTTTGTCACCAATGTCCCTAGGTGATGGACAGCATACAGTGGGCATTGACCAGGGTCATGTGGTATCTGTGGCACATGCCTCCCCACACAGCAGCCATGGGCATGGCCCAGAGATGGTACCACGCAGACAGATGTCCAGGGGTTCTCGTGGGAGCATCCGTGGGCGTACTGCCCCTGTCAGATGTTCCCACAGAGGTCTTACAACCTCAGCTATGTTTCGGGCTGTCATGCAGACACAGTCGCGTATGGAATGGTACACCAGACAGGGTCTGAGGGAGCTGACAGCATGTCGCACAGCCATGACTGACAGTATGCGTGACATTGCGGCTGCCATCCGTGATTTCACCGATGTCATAGACAGACGTTGTGGGGACATATTAGACCGGTTCCACAACTACATGTCCATGAGCCAGGGCGATGGTGGGCGGTTGAGGCATCGACGTGGCCGTATGCCAGCAACAGCAGCAGCTGGCAGTCGTCGCGAACGACAGCAGGGCCGCGGCCACCCCCGTAGTGCCAGCAGCAGCCCCAGCAATGCTGGGTCTGTGCTGTCATCAGACCACCCCAGGAGACCACGTGCACGTGGCTCTGGCCAGCCCCAACAGGGATCTGTGTCCAGTCAATGAACACCTGCTTCTGATGACAGTACCCAGTCTGGGTTGGTACTGGATACAGTCCGTAGCACCCCTGCAAGGCACAGGTACCGTGTCCATGGCCAGAGACACTGATCTGTATGACCTGGCAGGTACAGTCTGTGGCTGTCCACAAACACCAGTATATGGCAGCCATGAGGTGGAACTGTGTGCATCCATACACACATGCGAATTGACAACACCTAGGGCTACCGCATACATGCACACACTGCATCAACATTGCCCCACCTTCTACTGCTGTCCCTCACCAACACACATACACATACATGTCAATTGGTGGTATTGGTGGCTGACTCAGGCATACCAAGTTCACACCCTGTGCATATGATGGAACTGTGCCACCTCCTGCAATCTGTAACAACTGTGCAGGTACAGGTTAACATGTTGCTGATGCACAGGGTGACCACATAGATGTGTAGTAATAGTATCATGTTGTTAACAGTACTGTGTCCTGAATTAATTGTGGGTATATCACAGCATGCCTGATGCAGTAAGTGTGTGATTGTCATGTCCTGTTGTCTACACCCATGGTAAGTACCATAGTGTATCATCTGCACATGTTGGCATACTGGTGGTAATGATTTCAACAGAAGGCTACATACATAGGTAGCACAGGGGATAAGGTAATGAATGTAGTAATACACAATGATGGACATGTAAATTGCAAGTGGCATGTTGCCCACACTGGACTCTGCAATGCAGATGTTTGAGGATGTTGATATGTGTGCAGTACTACACGACTAGTACAGGACACACAGGAGCACCCTAGCACTGCATGCTCACATCTCATACCATGCTAGACAGCCCCAACACACATAACTAACTGTCACAGGAGGGAGAGTCCCCATATATGTCAGGGATACTGTGGTGGCAGGCCAGGTAGCATACATCCTACTAGGTATGGAACCACTGAGTGAAGGCTCAGTGTCTGTTATTTGACATGTGTATTACTGCAGGTATGAGCACATGGGTTTCCATCCAGTTATTGTACATCCTGACAGTACATGGTCTGTACACTTGTGTGCACTGAGACTGGACCCTAGCCATCTGACCCATGTATTTCCATGTACATGTGCATAGTGCCTGCATATTTGCAGTGTTACCTACTGGAACTGGTACAGCTTGTTTGTTGTACAATGGACTACATGCAGCCCTGTTTACTGTAGCTTTGTTTGCATGCATGTTTGCTTGCAATTACCCTGGAATACTGATCACACCTGCAATGCATAGTTATAGAGCTTCTGTGGACTCCTAGTGCCATCTGCATAGCTTACTATATGTATGTCCATGTCCCACTTGACAGGATGTCACTGTTTGTCCTGTTCACATGTACATTGCCTGTGACACAGTGCATATGACTTACCTGGCATGTGTCCACGTGACCAGTCATATATGCTACTGCTAACTAATCACAGGCACTACACCTTCACATATTCATCTTCTGTTGAACTACCTGCTTTGCTAGGAACGGCCTGCACCTGTCACCCCTGGGCTTTCGGATATTGGCAAAGGCTCTTGTTACCCCCATAGTGCCTATGTTAGGCAAGGCTCAAATGACAAACCCACCTTCATAGGTATCACAAGGGATAAGAAACTAAGAGTAATGCTACCCAACACCAGAAGTCTAAACCTCCAGATGCATGCACCCAAAACACTCGTTGGCATGGAGAACATCGATATCTGTGCAGTAACAGATGCCTGGTTCAGGGCTACTGAGAGCACACCAGCACTACCAGGTTTAACCTGGTTGATTTCTTTGAAACAGTCACCAAGGCCATTGACGAGGGGAAGGTGGTTCACACAGCCTACCTGGACCTTGCAAAAGCCTTCACAACAATACCCCACTTGGGCATTCTAGAGAAGCTCACCAGCTTAAATATAAGCCCCTATGTCACTAGATGGACTGCACAGTGGCTCAAGGACAGAACCCACATGGTTAGAATTGCTGGAGCCATGCCAGACTCCAAACCAGTTATGAGTTGTGTCCCACAAGGCTCAGTCCTGGGACCTCTCTTGTTTGGTATATATTTATCGGAGGTACAGGCCAACACGGACGGACTGTGGCTGACCAAATATGCAGTAGACTGCGAACTGGCCACCATAATCGACTCTCCAGCCGATACAAGCATCTTCCAAAGGGGCATCATAGAAACAGACAACTTGTGCCAGAGCCATGGCCTTCAGCTGAACAGTGTTTAGAAAGGGGAATGTGCATCCTGTAGTCTGTTCACCTAGTTGCCAAAAGGGACATTGTCCTCACACACACTAACCCCCCTCAGCCAAAAACACACACTTGCCAATTGCAGGATTCCACCCCCTATCTGACTATGTTATGACACTCGAAATGGACACATTAGCAGAGTGTGCTATTCGCATTATTGGGAGGTTTCCCTTCTCTTGCTGTACTTATAGGGCGCTGACATCATCAGTGTTTAGAAAGGGAAATGTGCATCCTGTAGTCTGTTCTCCTAGTTGCCAAAAGGGACATTTCCTTCATACACAATTGCACACACACTAACCCCCCTCAGATAAGCACACACACTTGCTGGATTCAAACCCCTACCTAACTATATTATGACACTTGAGATGGATGCATTAGAGCACGCTATTCACATTATTGGGAGGTTTTCCTTCTCTTGCTGTACTTATAGGGTGCTGACATCATCAGTGTTTAGAAAGGGAAATGTGCATCCTGTAGTCTGTTCACCTAGTTGCCAAAAGGGGCATTGTCCTCACACACACTAACCCCCCTCAGCCAAAAACACACACTTGCCATTCACAGGATTCAAACCCCTATCTAACTATGTTATGACACTTGAGACGGACGTATTAGCGGAGCCCGCTATTCGCATTACTGGGAGGTTTCCCTTCTCCTGCTATACTTATAGAGTGCTGACATCATCAGTGTTTAGAAAGGGGATGTGCATCCTGTAGTCTGTTCTCCTAGTTGCCAAAAGGGACATTTCTCTCCCACAGACTTACACACTCACACCAACCCCACTCACACACACTGAGCATTTGCAGGATTCAAACCCCTACTTAATTATGTTATGACACTTGAGACGGACGCATTAGCAGATCGCACTATTCGTGTTACTGGGAGGTTTCTCTTCTCCTGCTGTACTTATAGAGTGCTGACATCATCGGTGTTTAGAAAGGGGAATGTGCATCCTGTAGTGTGTTTTCCCAGTTGCCAAAAGAGACATTTCTCTCCCACAGACTTATACACACACCAACCCCACTCACACTGAGCATTTGCAGGATTCAAACCCCTACCTAACTATGTTATGACACTTGAGACAGATGCATTAGCAGAGCGCGCTATTTGCATTACTGGGAGGTTTCTCTTCTCCTGCTGTGTGCTGACATCATCGGTGTTTAAAAAGGGGAATGTGCATCCTGTAGTGTGTTTTCCCAGTTGCCGAAAGGGACATTTCTCTCCCACAGACTTACACACACACACCAACCCCACTCCCACACACACTGAGCATTTGCAGGATTCAAATCCCTTCCTAACTATGTTCTGACACTTGAGATGGACACATTAGCAGAGCACGCTATTTGCATTACTAGGAGGTTTCTCTTCTCCTGCTGTACTTATAGAGTGCTGACATCATCGGTGTTTAGAAAGGGGAATGTGCATCCTGTAGTGTGTTTTCCCAGTTGCAGAAAGAGACATTTCTCTCCCACAGTCTTATACACACACCAACCCCACACACACACACACACACACACACACTAAGCATTTGCAGGATTCAAACCTCTACCTAACTATGTTATGACACTTGTAACGGACGCATTAGCGGAGCGCGCTATTCGCATTACTGGAAAGTTTCTTTTCTTCTGCTGTACTTATAGGGTGCTGACATCATCGGTGTTTAGAAAGGGGACTGTGCATCCTGTGGGGAGGCAGACACCAAGCACACTCTGGCTAAGCTGTCATTCCCTAGGGCAAACAGCCTAGTGTTGACCTCTACACCCATATGTTTTATTGTCAAATGCACATTATTTGTTGCTGATAGACTGTTTGCACATCTTTATTGCCATAGCATTCCCTGTTTGTATGAACAACTTGTGCATCTGTGGAAGATGTTCGCATATGGGAGGGATCCACTATATCACGTATGTCTCTGTAGTCATTTAACTGTGTGCACTGGGCAGACTGCTGTAATGTGGTTGGTTCCTGGAATAACACATAAAAATACCAGATATGTGTGTCCTACGTGTGTGAGCATGCCCAGTTCAGCCTTCCCATGGCATGTTGTCTGACATATGTCTCATTTATCAAAGTGTGTGAGCATGCCCAGTGTGAGCATTCCATATGTTGGACTCTGCAGCCCACCACATTTGTGGATGAGTGTGAACTTCAACAAATATCACCCGTTTATGGTTGTGTGTTGTGTGTCATGTTGTGTAGTTACTGTACAACTTCTTTGTGTGTGAACACAACAGGATTATACTGTGCCTGCAGTGTTCGCATGGGATACTTTGCATACAGTTGTCAACATCCTTTCACACTGACTTAACACTGTAGTACTGTATAGTGTACTGGTAGTACTTTGACTGTGGTGGACAGTATCCTGGGCTTTAGTGCTATCACTGCTTTACATTTCGATAGTGGGCACAACAGCCTGGTTAGGGGCCAGTTGTGTACATCTGACCATGTTGCATTCTGTTCAGATATGAACTACTTAAACCAGGCTTGTCCAACATTGGTAGTGTATTTCACAACATAGGTGAACATTTGCAAACACTAGCGATGTGCCCTAGTCCATGTCTAATGCTAGTTGGAGAGTGTGTTTGTCCTTCAACACACATTGTAAGTGGAGTTTGCCATGACATATGTCATGGTTAGTATACTGTGCCTCTGTCTACCTGTGACATGACAGTGATACCCAGGATAAAGCTACCATCTCCCATCCACTCATCAAGATTCCTATTGAGGAAGATTGATAAGTGACTCTATGGGTAGCCTGTACTGGGGGTTCACTCATGGGTGGAGGTGGCTTCTGTGTTATGGATCATGCAGTACAGCTTGTCCTATGTAAGTCAGTGCTGGGGTTCAGGTCTCTCATGTGCATAGCTCACTGCCATTCAGATTGTACAAGGTGTAGCATGTTTATTGATACCAGCAACACAGGCAACACATGGCATCTGTGCAAGCTCTTTGATACTCCTGGTGAGGTACTGTTGGGGACTTTACGGTTGATGGAGGTGTCTGCTGAGGTACATCCCACAGGGCTATTGTAGTCAATTGTACCGCTGATGAAGGATGACTGCAGAGCCACAATGACCTCCCTTATCTAGATCTGACAACCTTCATGATTAGGTGGGTATATGGTATGTTTCTGTAAACACTACAGCACATGTTTGTCCAATGCAGGATATCTATCACCTTGTGTCCCCAGGTCTCTCATTACATGTTAACTACATAATGGGTTAACACCTATGTGGTGATTGGTGGGCACTTACTGTATATCCACGGGGTTGACTATACATGTTTCTGCAATTAGCTTGCTGACATGGCTATGGCACCAGTTGTCTGTTTCGATGTGGCCCTTTTGTGGGATGCTTGTGTCAGCTGGTGGATCATATGTAGTGAGCAGTTTGTAGTCCTCGGCAAACATGTTCGGACACAGTCCTTCCATGTTTGCCTGTACCTATGGGACATATATACCAGATGAGGGAGATCCCAGGACCAAGCCTTGTGGGATGCCAGTTATATCTGGTTTGTAGTCTGACATAGCTGCAGCATGTCTGACCATGTCTGTTCTGTCCTTGGTCTGGTTTGCAACCCCTCTACTGACATAGGGGTTTATATTTAAGCTGGTGAGCTTATCTATAATGAACACGTAGGGTATTGTATAGAAGCCTTTGCAAGGTCCAGCTACGCTGTGTGGACCACATTGCCCTCATCAATGACCTTAATGACTGTTTCAATTGAGTCAAACATGTTTAGGGCAGGATCTGCACTTAAGAAAGCCACACTGGGTAGGGTCCGGTGTCAGTAGGTCCCCAATATCTTTATGTCTGTGGTACATGCTGATCCTTTCCATAGCTGTGCAGACCGAGCTTCTCAGGATTCTGGGGTAGTAGTTTTCAGTATCCATTCAGGCAACACCTTTGTTGAGAAGGACCACTGTTGTTGTACACTGCTCTTTGGGTACATATTCTGTGGTAAGGCTGACATTGAGCAGTAGTGTGGTTTGGCATTCCATTCATCTTGGAGTCCATGTTGCACTAAGCCCAGGACACCATCTCATACCATTGCTGCTGTGTGTTTTGCTTTGTAGATGTTGGCTGTTACCTCAGCATCTGCAATGTCAGGGGCCAGCAGTCTGCTGGGATAGATATTCTGCATTCGGGGTTGCACTGTACCTGTCAGGATGTATGTTGGCAATATGTGTGTGTGTTTGTGATATTTGTGTGATTCAGAGCATATCTGTGAATTCCCAACATGGTTCCTACCATCAGTTGTGAAAGCCTTGGGATTATCCTTAGTGTCCTGTACAATTTGTATCTTCATAGGTTCATAGGTTCATACTAGGCTATCCACCCTAGGGCATTTGTTAGCCTAGACAGAATGTGTGTGGCTTTTGCCACCCCTTGCTATGTGAATATTATGGCCATTTATGATTTGCTTTGCTGTGCCTCTGTCTGGACATGACACAGTGAAGACCCGCAGTGTAACTCTACAATCATCCATCCACTTGGCAAGATTCCTGTTGAAGAGTGTCAGTGAGGGGCTCTGCCTAACATGGAGTGGGATTCTGCTCCAGGGTGTGGGGAGTCTCTGGATTATGTATCTGTCCCACCAGCACATCCTATTTCATTATTTGTTGAGGTTGACATCTCTCACTCTCACAGCTCCGATGGATTTGAGTTTTCTGGGATGGAGCATGTCCATTACTCCTGTGTTGGGCATGGCCTTCTACAACAGGCATGCAATGCCTCTGTGTAGGCAGTATGTGACTGCATTCAGCTGGGGTGTCTACAGCCAGGCAGCATATGACATATATTTGAGACCCTTTATCCTCTTGGTGAGGTACCTTTGAGGTCTTTCTAACTGCTGCAGGTGTCAGGTAAGGTACATCCCATATGAGGCATTGTACTAGATTATGGGTGTGATTAGAGAACAGTATAGGGGCACAATGACCTCTGTTGACGTAGATGTGAATCCTTTCCTGATACGGTGTCAAATGTAGACAGTCTTCCTAGCCACATTGGCAATGTGGGTGTCACATAACAGGTTACTGTCCACTTGTGTCCCTAGGTCCCTGGTTACTCCTTCCATACATAATGGTTTACCACCTATGTGGCAATTTGTGGTACCTTGTGTGGTATTTGGTGGGACATTCATACTGTCCAGTGTCTTCAGGATGGCTGGGTGGGGTTCCTGTGTGTGAGAGTGTGGTCTGTAGCATGCTACAGACTGTACAGCAGTCTTGCCTACAGTTAGTTGCACATGGGTGGACTCCAATGCCTTGTGCATTATCAGTTACCTGGACGTATGGGTGTCTGTGCTGAATATGGATACTCACCCTCCTTTTATGTTTTGTTCCAGGTTTTGGGGCCATGACACATGAAACGTGGTATAACCTGGTAGTGCTGGTGTGCTGTCAGGAGGCTTTCAGCAGGTTTCTGTCACTGCACAGACATCGATGTTCTCCATACTGGGGATGGCCTTGGGAGCATGCATATTGGGGTTTACACATCTGGCATTGGTCAGCATTACCCTTATGTTTCTTTCCACTTATGTTTTTTAGGGTGGTGTGTCAGTCTTTTCAGCCTTGCCTGCAAAAGGCTCTATGGAGGTGGCAAAGGCCTTATCCAATATTCAGACACCCAGGGGTAACAGGTGCACGCCATCCCAAGAACAGCTGCGTGGCTTTTCAAGCATGACATCCCAAGCAGACAGACATTGGATCCCCTTGGAATGACACCAGTAAGTGTGCCACTTGCTATGACTGATCATTCCGTGTTTGTACTGTGGCATTATTCTTGGTAAGGGTAGGATGCTGCAAACGGTGAGTGTCATACTGGCCTGGACTACATAATCAGAGAGCTCATCTATGTCTCTTTTCATGTAGTCTAGGGAGGTACATCTCAGGTCATTCACACCAGCATGGACTATGACTGCATCATATTTCTACTTGCTTTGGAGTGACCTGCATATTTCTGTTATGTGGCATATTGTGGCAGCCTACAGGCAGCTTACTGTACCCTTTCCCTTGTTCAGTCTGGTGTGCGGGACAGCAGTGTGTCTGACTATGGAGTCACCTATTACAACTGTATCAGGCATGTTGTTTCTCCTTCTGGCCTGTGACTGTTTGGCACACCAGCTTTGTGTACTATGTGTTGCATGTGCTATGTTTGGAGGTTGTTTTATTGGGTGTCTGCTTTAGAGGCCTCTGTTGGTGTGCTGTGTTTGTAATTTGTGCCTCCGGGAATGTTTTTCTGTGTTTATGTGTTTGGTTTGCAGTTGTGATAGGTCTATGTGGGACTGTGTTTGTGGTGTGTGTGGTTACCTTCTCCTCCTGACTAGTTTTGGGAGTACTGAGATGAGGGAGCTCAGCCTCCAGTTTGGATAGATGGTTGCATCTCTCACATATATTTGTATTTCTTGGGTGGAGTTGGGGGTTGTCTGTGTACTTGGGGCAGGTGTAACATTGCCTCAGGATTCACAGATTCAACTTGTTGTGGCTGGCCTTAGTGGATTGTATGTGTGGACAGATTTTATTGCTATACTACTGATCAGTGATTACTTCATTGTTTATATTTGCTCTATCATGTAGTAGCTTCCTCATTCTCTTGCATGGTTTGGTTATGGCTGGTGTCCACCATGCCAGATCCCTGCGTGTATGGCATTGTGTCTTGTTTTAATTTAGGATTGCATAATACAAGCATTCCTGGCAGTGTTCATGGAATGGCTGTATTACAGGTTCTGAGGTGTGGCCCATATTTTGCACCTGCACAGGACCTTTAATGGATTCCACATCAGTTTGAAGGAGTGCAAATATTGCTTAACACATGTTTTCCACTGTGGTTTTCTGGCCAGGGACTGTGGTCAGGATGTGTATATCCGGTGTGATTACTCTATGGTCTGGTCTTACCAGTGAGGGATACACTTCTCATCTTGCCATCCAGTATCCAAGTTGCTGATTATCACATCCAGTATGCTTACCCCTCTTGTGGGAGTGGTACGCTGTTCCTGGGCCTTTTGGTTTATGGATTCTATGAACTTTTGTCCTACACTGTTGGAGCTAGTATAATGCTCCCAGTCTATGTCTGGGTATTTTCAGTCACCTAATATAATGTGGTTTGGAGGACTTGATATATTCATGTATTCCAGCATAGGCCAGGTGCAGTTCCTGGTGTTGGGACAGTAGTCTGTAGCAGGCTATAAACTGGGGGGCAGTTTTAGCCACTGTTACTTGACCATGGCTAGTCCATGCTGCTTTTTGTTGTGGTACCAACATGGGGGTGTGGTTATCCTTGACAATTCTTGCTAGTCACCCTCCTTTTGTAGCTTGTTCCATGTTTTGAGGCTGTACAGCACAGTATGATGTGTAACCTGGTAGTGTTAGGGTGCTGTTGTGAGCCTTGGCTCAGTTTTCTGTTACAGTGCAGATATCACCATTCTCCATACTGGGGGAGTTTAGACTGCATGCATCTTGCTGTTTTGACTTATCCCTTATCTTATTCTTATCCCTTCTGATACCTATGGAGATAGGTTTGTGTTTTGAGCCTTACCTATTCAGGGCACACTGTGGGTAACAACAGCCTTTGCCAGTATCCATACGGCCTGCACTGATAGGTGCACGCCAGTCCTAGCAGGTGGTGCATCATGTCATGCTCAGCATGTCATCCCAGAGTGGCACACATTGGATCCCCTTTGACTAACTGCGATACTTCCGTCAATTATTGCACTTGATCATCACATTGTCATGTTGTGGCATGATGCTTGGTGAGGGTAGGATGTTAGTCAGGGTCCTCAGGTGTGCATATAGTACATGGTGTTACATTACTTAACACATAGCATTCATGCCTCAGGTGGTGCTGCAGGGCTGCCTCTGTCGGATGCATATTACACTTCCCTGTACATGTTTGAGAGCAGGTTGTGTCATGTTAGGCATCCCTGTTACTATATGAGTGAGTCAGAGAGGGGTATCATTCCCAGGGTTCCTACTGAGCCAGTGTATGTGCTATGCGTTGCCTCTTTGCCAAGGCCAGGGCATACTGGGCACACCTCCTTCTGCCTACTGGGGCAGGCTCAGGTTGTTCCTCCTCCGAGTCACGCTCTGCCTGTGATGGCCTTGGCAATGGTGGGGGCTGTTTGGCCCGGCCCTATGCTGGTCCTGCTGCAGCTGTTTTCGCAAGATCATATTATGTAGCATAGCACATACCATGACAATTTGGGTTCATGTAGTTGGTGTGTACTGCAAGGCTCCACCAGATGTGTCCAGACACCGGAACCGTGACTTGAGCAGCCCAAACACATGCTCTATTACATTACGTGTTTATGCGTGTGCCTCATTATGGCGTTCCTGTTCAGGTGTGTGTGCGTTTCTGAAGGGTGTCATCAGCCACGGCTCCAGTGCATAACCTGCATCCCCCACTAGGTGTCCATGCGGGATGTTCCCTTTGGCAAATGTCTGGTACAGCTGCGTCAAATGCCAGATGTGGGAATCATGGTAGCTCCCAGGACAGCCAGTACACACATTCATTATTATGCCCTGGGCATCACACATGACCTGGCAGTTGATGGAGAGGAAGCCCTTGCGGTTGATGTATGCCCTACCCCGCTCACCGGCTGGTGCTTTGATGCATATGTGCGTGCAGTCTATTGCACACACTACCTCAGGGTATTCCGCTATTTGCTGGAAGAGATGCATATTGCTGGCCAATACCTCATGGGCATTGGGGAAATATACATGATCACCGACATGTGCTGACATGGCATCCAGTAACTGGTGCAGTACCCTGGAGGCTGATGCCTGTGATATCCCCATCATATCACCAGTTGGTCTCTGGAAGGTACCTGTTGCTAGTATTCTTAGGCCAACACATACCTTGGTTTCCACTGGGATGGGTTCCCCTCTGTTGGTTCTGTGTGTGAGGCGTGGCCTGCACAGCTCCACTATTTGCTGCAGGAGGTCTCTGTCCACTCGATAGCGCTCTACTATCTCCAGCTCATGTAACCCATGGTAGGTGACCCTGGGCCTGTACACTCTTCTCCGTCTCCTCACTGTGGGTTGTCTGGCACCATCTGCATTGTCACCACCCTCAGCAAGTTGCCTATGTCTCATTATGACAGCTATGGCAGCCCCTAACATTTCTGCTCTGAGTTCAGCTTTTTCAGTTTTCACTTCTGATAACTTAACTCCTGTCTTGCATTGTCTCTTGAGAGAAACATCCTGCACTGCTGTTTGCAGAGTTTTAAGTGCTGGGCTGGGCTACTATTCTGCCATTGTAATTGCCTGCATCTAATTGTTTTCACCTGCTAGCTCCAGCAGTATTTCCTGCTAGCTTCCTACTAAATCTGTTGCTTCCTTTTTCCTTTCTGTTTCCTCAGGGTGGAGCCGTGTGTAAACCAGCAGAAACATGCTCACAGTGGCTTACACATGCGCACAAATACTTACACGGTTCAGAATCTATTTATTCGGATTAAAACGGATGCACGCCCACACAAACAGTGTTAAACATCTCCCAACATGCTCCCACATGCTCAGTCTGTCTTACACGCGCGCACACTGCCTTACTCGTGCTTCATGGCGCGCACACGTGCGCATACACATCCAGCAAGAAACTTTGGTGTAGGCAACAGTGTACACCTTCCATTTCTTGACTTTCTCATGCTTAGTTAGTGGCACACCTCTTTCCATGATATCTGTCTGACATCTGTCATGTAACTCTGACCTCCAATGAACTGCATTTCTTTCTACCATTCCCCCCTGTGATGTCACTTATCTCCTACTCTGTTCCTCCCCCTTCTGTAACTCGTACACTACTCAGACTGTGCTCATTTGCTATGTGACAGTTGAATTCAGTATCCTTACACTCATTTGCATCAGATTGCCTACTAATGCTTTGTTACATGTCTTAGACTCAGCTTCCCCCTTAGCAACCACTACACAGTGGCCATGTTGGTTTTGGTCTGCTGGTCCCTGCATTGACATTCCATGTATTGCATAAAACTTACATTTGTAGGTTTAAAACCTTCGTTTTTATGTTTTATACAGCAGCCCGTTTGCTTGTGAGGCTGCGCTGGTTTAAACATCGGCAATCGCCGAAAAAAAATTATATTTTTAATATATTTGCATCAGGTTACTTTGCCAATGGCCACATATTTGGCCATTGGCATGCTGCCTGACACATATGCACCCTTTATTTGGAGCTGACATGACTCCATTGCAGTTTTTGCAGAAATGTACTCAGTTGTCAACTGAGTACATTTCTGCAGCTAAAACGGCTCTTACACGGGCTGTTCTGGGCTTCCTGGATCGCTAATCATTCTCATTTGCATGCTATTCAGCTGCAAGTGAGGTGATTAGCTTATCCACGCCCACTCCATGTAAGAGACGTTTTAGCTTGTCTCTTACACGGACTTTGGGCTGTTCCTGGATCGCGAAGGCTGCATGGAGTCTTACACTACTCTTAGACTCCGTGCAAGCCTTCGTGAATCCGGCCCCTTGAATGACCAATTTAATGCAGGGAAACATTTTAGTTGGCTGCATGAAAAAAAATCTTTCAATCCCTTATCAAGTAGGGGACTTTGCCACCCCACCCCCCAACTAAATATACCAACTTCGAGATTGCTCCACATTGGAGAAAAGGGCATAATCCCCATAATGGCAAAGGGAATTGTTTCCCTGCATTAAATCAGCTGTTTGAGGTTTTTGGCTTTTGATATTACAAGATCGATCTTTAGTTATTCGATTAACTAAAGTTTTGATCTTGTAATACAGACCCAACCTGCCAATACAGCAAAACATTCATCACCATAATAAGCATCAAAGATCATAAAAGTATTTAAACTACCTCTTGCTTTAATATAATTTTGCATTCTATTCCAGACATCAGCTACTCTTTCACAGAACCCATGGAATATAAATAAGAATATACTGAAAGGTGAATGTATGGAGTTCATATTAAAAACACAAACGTTTACTTACCTGAACACCTAAACGCCAACACATATTACTCGAATCACAAATACACCGAATGCCCTAAACCACAAAATTAAAAAAACTCGAAATGTCATACTTGTCCGCTACATACTACCTACACAAACAAACTAAATAAACCACACACATACACTAACCAAAACCCTACTTCTAACCCTACACTAAATCTTGCATATACCACCATGTATGCACTTAACCCACACCCTAACCCTAAGGTCAGTAACTATCGCACACTTATCTTAAAAAGCTATACCCAAACAAACTAAATAATCCACCCACATACACTTAATAAAATCCTGCTTCTAACCCTACACTAAATGTAATATACATTACCATCGATGCACTTACCTTAACCCACACCCTAACCATAAGGTCCAACTATTGCACACTTACCTTACGGAGCTACACCGCAGAAAGGCCAACCATGATGATTCGACGTTTCAGATTTCACACTTCAGGACAATCGATGTTTTTGCGGTTCGATGAAGACGTGTCATGTTTAGGTGTTTGGGTAAGTAAACATTCGCGTTTTTAATATGAACCTGAATGTATGCATGCTTTACATTAACTAGTGATCATGGTCAACTAGAACAGCTTTTTAAAGGATTTTGATAGTATGAAAAATAATTTTGTGTAGAATTGTTATAGTGATGGTTGAGCAAGTGCAATAACTTGGAACCAGTTTAGCAAGACCAAATTAATTAGAATGTTATGCATGACAAAGGTACAATATAAATTGCAACTATAAGGTTTAATATAATATATACAAGAAATACTGTGTGTGGCATTTTCAAGAAGAATATAAATATTTTGACAGTTTATGAAAAAGTAGGTAATGAACTACATTTTTCTTTCAAGAGTCAGTATGATTGTAATGTGAATGACAATTATGTTATAGAAATAAAACTGAAGGTTTGAAAAGTGACATGGTAAATAAATAAATTCAAATGTCAATGATGTATCTATCAGAAATATATCTACTCTATAGACTGATTTATTCATCCAGACACAAATTTCAATTATAAATTCAATTTGTATGCAGATTGCAATTCTAAAATGTTAGTTTACCTAGCCTCCTACTCAGAGGGCAGGATTCACGAAGGCTTGCACAGAGTGTAAGATACGTGCAACACTCCATGCAAGCCTCGCGATCCAGGAACAGCCCTAAACTCCGTGTAAGAGACCAGCTAAAACATCTCTTACACGGACTGGGCGTGGACATGCTAAATACCTCACTTGCATCTGAAAGGTATGCAAATGAGGTATATTAGCGATCCACGAAGCAGAAACCAGTCCATGTAGGAGACGTTTTAGCTGCAGAAATGTACTCAGTTGACAACTGAGTACATTTCTGCAAAATCCACAACGGAGCGATGTCAGCTCCAAAAAAAGGTTGCATATGATTCAGGCAGCATGCCAATATTAAAAATATTAAAAATATAATTTTTTTTCGGCGATCGCCCATGTTTAAACCCAGCGCAGCCCCGCACAAACGAGCTGCACTGTATAAAACCATGAAAAAGAAGGTTATAAACCCACAAATGTGGGTTTCATGCAATACATGGAATGACAATGCAGGGACCAGCAGACTAAAACCAACATGGCCACCGTGTAGTGGTTGCTAAGGGGGGAAGCTGAGTCTAAGACATGTAACTAAGCATTAGTAGGCAATCTCATGTAAATGAGGGTTCGGATACTGAATCTCACAGTCACATACCAAATGAGCACAGTCTGAGTAGTGCAAGAGATACAAAAGGGGGAGGAATAGAGTAGGAGATAGGTGACATCACAGGGGGGAATGGTAGAAAGAAATGCAGTTCATTGGAGGCCAGTGTAACATGACAGATGACAGACACAGATCATGGAAAGAGGTGTGCCACTAGATAAGTCATGGAAAGTCAAAGAATGGAAGGTGTACACTGTAACCTACACCAAAGTTTCTTGCTGGCCGTGCATGCGCTCGTGTGAGCGCCATGAAGCACGAGTAGGACAGTGTGCGCGCATGTAAGGCAGTGTGAGCATGTGGGAGCGTGTTGGGAGATGTTTAACACTGTTTGCGCGGGTGTGCACGCGTGTAAGGCAGGCTGAGTATGTTGGAGGCTGTTGTCAGACGTGTAACAGTGTTTGTGCGGGTGTACACGTGTTTAAACCCGAATAAGTAGATTCTGAACCATGTAAGCATGTGTGCGCACATGTAAGCCACTGTGAGCGTGTTTCAGATAGTATGCAAGTTGCTCCCCCCTGAGAAAACAGTGAGGAAAAAGGAAGCAACAGAATTAATAGGAAGCTAGCAGGGATAACTGCTGAAGCTAGCAGGTAAAAACAAATAGAAGCAGACAATTACACAGGCAGAATAGTAGCCCAGCCCAGCACTTAAAACTCTGAAAACAGTAGTGCAGGATGTTTCCATTAAGAGACACTGCAAGACAGGAGTACGCTAATAGAAGTGAAAACTGAAAAAGCTTCACTCAGAGCAGAAATGTTAGGGGCTGCCATAGCTGTCATAATGAGACATAGGCGACTTGCTGAGGGTGGTGACAATGCAGATGGTGCCAGACAACCCACAGTGAGGAGACGGAGAAGAGTGTACAGGCCCAGGGTCACCTACCATGGGTTACATGAGCTGGAGATAGTAGAGCGCTATAGCATGGACAGAGAGCTCCTGCAGCAAATTGTTGAGCTGTGCAGGCCACGCCTCACACACAGAACCAACAGAGGGGAACCCATCCCAGTGGAAACCAAGGTATGTGTTGGCCTAAGAATACTAGCAACAGGTACCTTCCAGAGACCAACTGGCGATATGATGGGGATATCACAGGCATCAGCCTCCAGGGTACTACACCAGTTCCTGGATGCCATGTCAGCACATCTCGGTGATCATGTATATTTCCCCAATGCCCGTGAGGTATTGGCCAGCAATATGCGTCTCTTCCAGCAAATAGCGGGATACCCTGAGGTACTGGGTGCTATAGACTGCACGCACATATGCATCAAAGCACCAGCCGGTGAGTGGGGTAGGGCCTACAATAACCGCAAGGGCTTTCCCTCCATCAACTGCCAGGTCGTGTGTGATGCCCAGGGCATAATAATGAATGTGTGTGCTGGCTGCCCTGGGAGTTATCACGATTCCCACATCTGGCATTTGATGCAGCTGTACCAGACATTTGCCAATGGGGACATCCCACACGGACACCTAGTGGGGGATGCAGGTTATGCACTGGAGCCATGGCTGATGACACCCATCATAAACGCACACATACCTGAACAGGAACACCATAATGAGGCACACGCACAAACACGTAATGTGATAGAGTGTGTGTTTGGGCTGCTCAAGTCACGGTTCCGGTGTCTGGACACATCTGGTGGAGCCTTGCAGTACACACCAACTACATGTACCCAAATTGTCATGGTATGTGCTATGCTACATAATATGATCTTGTGAAAACAGCTGCAGCAGGACCAGCATAGGGCCGGGCCAAACAGCCCCCCACCATTGCCAAGGCCATCACAGGCAGAGCGTGACTCAGAGGAGGAACAACCTGAGCCTGCCCCAGTAGGCAGAAGGAGGCGTGCCCAGTATGCCCTGGCCTTGGCAAAGAGGCAAGCACATACACTGGCTCAGTAGGAACCCTGGGAATGATACCCCTCTCTGACTCACTCATATAGTAACAGGGATGCCTAACATGACATAACCTGCTCTCAAACATGTACAGGGAGTGTAGTATGTGCATCCAACAGAGGCAGCCCTGCAGCACCACCTGAGGCATGATTGCCATGTGTTAAGCAATGTAACACCATCTAGTATATGCAAACATGAAGACCCTGCCTAACATCTCACCCTCACCTAGCATGATGCCACACTATGAAGACAAGAAGATCAAGTACAATAATTGGCTGAAGTAATGCAGTCAGTCAAAGGGGAGCCAATGTGTTACAGTCTGGGAAGATATGCGGAGTTTGACATGATGCACCACCTGCTAGGGGTGGCATGCACCTATCATGCCATGCCCCATGGATACTGGCAAAGGCTGTCAGTACCCACAGCATGCAGCAAACTTGGGAACGCATACACAAACTCACAAAGTTCTCCAATTCAGGATGGTGCTGGTAAGTTGACACACACTGGTGAAGAATGGTAAATCCCGCTATGCAGCTCTGGAATAAATAAGTCTTTTCTTGTTCAAAGGTTATCCAAACAATTGCCACGTTCAAGCATCCAAATATAAATAGTGGACAAAAGGTAGAACTAAAACCAAACTGGACCAAACAGGGCCAGAAGTTTATTAAAACATTAAGCAACACGGTACAAAAATACTGCTTTTCGTCCTTTCACCATACAAAGACTTCTTCAGACAAATGGTTCTACACAAGAAACCAGCCTGTGTTATAAAGGTAATTTCAAATTCAAATTGTGCCCCTCCCCTGCTACAATCCGAATGACCTAATTTCCTGATCACAAAGCATTTGTCATTTCCTCTTCCTAGTTATACACCCATTCAGTAATATACACAATCCACTTGCAAGAACAAGAATAAAGTTAAAACATTAAAATGAAATGAATAAGAGTACAATGGGTAAAAATACACAAAAGTAAATCACCATTTCAAGTATAAAGTCACTAAACAAATATGAGTATTATGAACTACAAGAATAACAAGTCCAAACATACACATTTAAGCATTTAAACATTATGTCATTATATAAAAAGGTAAGGGGGGATGTTTGCGCCATAATAATGACATATGATGAACAATTCTGCTTTCTGTTGACTTCTAACAGAATTTAATACTGTAATGTATGAGAACCAGTCAATCATAAAACAATAAAAAGTAAGACTTAAAATAAGCATTTTGTGACAAAATATGCTAAAAATAAAATGATGAAATAATGATATAAATGTCACAAATATATATTATGTATATATATTGAACATTGAAAATGAAGTGCGTATTTAAACATTGTACCCACAGCATGCCCTGAATAGGTAAGTCTCAAAACAGAAACCCAACCTCATAGGTTCTACAAGGGATAGGAACCTAGATGTAATACTACCCCATGACAGATGTACAAACAGCAAGATGTGTGCAGTGTAAACGCACACAGTAAGGAGAATGTAGATACCAGTCCTGTAATAGAGAACTGGGCAAGGCTCACATCAGCACCCTAACACTACCAGGTCACACTTCATACTGTGCTATACAGCCGCAAAACATGGAACAAGCTACAAAAGGAGGGTGACTAGCAAGAAATGGCAAGGATAACCACACCCCCATGTTGGTACCACAACAAGAAGCAGCATGGAATATCCATGGTCAAATACCAATGGCTAAAACTGCCTCAGTATATAGCCTGCTGCAGACCACTGTCCTAATACCAGGAACAGCACCTGGCCTATGTCGGAATACATGAATATATCAAGCCCCCCAAACCACATTATATTGCTCGACTGAAAATACCCAGACATACACCAGTAGCATTGTACTAGCACCAACACAGTAGGAGAAAATTACCCAGATTCCATAAACCAAAATGCCCAGGAACAATGTACTACTCCCACAAGAGGGGTAAGCATACTGGATGTGATAATCAGCAACATGTGTACTGGATGGCAAGATGAGAAGTGTACCCCTTACTGGTAAGACCAGCCCATAGAGTAAGCACACTGGATATACACACCCTGACCCCAGTCCCTGGCCAGAATACCACAGTGAAAAACATGTGTAAAGTATAGGTTGCAGCCCTCAAAACCGATGTTGAATCCACAAAAGGCCCTGTGCAAGTGCAGAATATGGGACACACCACAGAACATGTTATACAGGCATTCCATGAACACAGCCAGGAATGCTTGGAGTATGCAATCACAAATAACAACAACACACAATGCCATACACGCAGGCATCTTGCATGCTGGCCTCCAGCCATTACCAAACCATGCAAGAGAATGAGGAAGATACCACATGATAGAGCAAACATAAAAAGGGAAGTAATCACTGACCAGTAGTATGGCAACAACATATGTCCACACATACAATCCACTAAGTCCAGCCACAACAAGTATAGCCCATGAATCCAGAGGCAATGTGACGCCAGTACCAAGTACACAGACAACCACAACACCCCCCAATAAATACAAACATATGTGATAGATGCATCCATGTATCCAAAGCAGAGGTTGAGCTCCAACAACTCAGTACTGTCAACACTAGTCAGGAGGAGGAGGTAACCACATACACCACAAACCCAGTCCCACATAGACCTACCACAACTGTAAACCAAACACATAAACACAGACAAATATTCCCGGAGGCCTTAATTACAAACACACCACACCAACAGATGCCTCCAAAGTAGATCACAAGCAACCACAACCTTCAAACATAGCACATGCAACGAATAGCATAAAGCTGGTGTGCCAAACAGTCACACGCGCGAAGGAGAAACAACATGCCTGATACAGTCGTAATAGGTGTCTGTATAGGCAAAAACACAGCTGTCCCACTCACCAGACTGAACAAGGGAAAGGGTAGAGTAAGCTGCTTGTAGGTAGCCACAAAATGCCACTTAACACAAGTACGCAGGTCACCCCAAAGCAAGCAGAAATATGATGCACTCAATGTCCATGCTGGTGTGAATTACCTGAGATGTACCTCCCTGGTCAACATCAAATGAGACATGGATGGTCCCTCCGAGTATGTACCCCAGGGCGGGATGACACTGGCTGTGTGCAGCATCCAACCCTCACCAAGAATGATGCCACAGTACAAACACAGAATGCTCATGTTTAACAGCTGGCACAGTTACAGCTGTCAGTCCAAGAGGGTGTAATGTGTGTCTGCTTGAGATGTCAAGCATGACAAGCCATGCTGCTGTTACAGGGGTGGCTGTCAGCTATTACCCATGTGCGTCTGGATACTGGATAAGGCCTTTGCCGCCTCCATAGAGCCGTATGTAGGCAAGGCCAAAAAGGCTACCCACCACCCTAGAAAACATAAGTGGTAGGAAACATAAGGGTAATGCTGACCAATGCTAGATGTGTAAACTGCAATATGCATGCCCCTGAGGCACTTCCCATTATGGAGAACATTGATGCCTGTCCAGTGACAGAAGCCTGCTGCAGGCCTAGTGATACCACACCAGCACTACTAGGTTATACCACATACCATGTGTTATGGCCCCAACACCTGCACCAAGACATCAAAGGAGGGGGAGTATCCATATGCAACACAGACACCCATATAGCCAGGTAACTGACAATGCACAAAGCAGTGGACACCACCCATGTGCACATAACTGTAGTCAAAACTGCTGTACAGTCTGTAGCATGTGACAGACCACACTCTCACACACAAGAACCCCACCCAGACATCCGAAGACACTGGACAGTATGGATGTCCCACCAAATACCAGACAAGGTACACAAAGTACCACATAGGTGTCAAACCATTATGTATGCAAGGAGTCATCAGGGACCTAGGGCACAGGTCGACATTAATCTGTCATGTGACAGCCACAATGCCAATATGGCTATGAAGACTGCTGATACTGGACACCATATCATGAAAGGATTCATACCAACATCAACAGAGGTCACTGTGCCGCTGTACTGTTCCCTTATCAGACCCATAATCTAGTACAATGACTCATATGGGATGTACCATACGTGACACCTGCAGTGGTTCAGAAGACCTCATAGTTACCCCGCCAACAGGATAAAGGGTGTGAAATATATGTCATATGCTGCCTGGCTGTAGACACCCCAGCTGACTGCAGTCACACACTGCCTACACAGAGGCATTGTATGTCTGTTGTACCAGGCCATGTCCAACACAGGAGTAATGGACATGCTACACCACAGGAAATCAAAGCCATTGGAGCTGTGAGAGTCACAGATGTCAACCTCAACACATAATGAAATAAGATGTGCTGGAGGGACAGATACATAACCCATAGGCTCCCCACACCCAGAAACAGGATCCCAATCCATGGTAGGCAGAGCCCCTCACTGACACCCCTCAACAGGAATATTGCCAAGTGGATGGATGACCGTACATGTATACTGGGGGTCCCCACTGTGTCACGACCAGACAAAGGCACAGTGCAGAACCTCATAAATGGCCATAATTGAACATAGCAAGGGGTGGTGAAAGACACACACACTCTAGCTAGGCTTACTAATGGCCTAGGGTGTCTAGCCTACTATGAACCCATGAACCTATGAAGATACAACACATACAGGACACTAAGGATAATCACAAGGCTTACCCAACTGATGGTAGGAACCATGTTGGGCATCCACAGATATGCTCCGAATCACACAGATATTACAAACAACATACCAAACACACACACATATTGCTAACATACAACCTGTCAGGTGCAGTGCAAACACCCCCCCCCCGAGTGCAAAATACCTATCCCAGCAGATGGTCCCCTGACATTGCAGATGCTGAGGTAACAGCCATCATCTGCAAAGCAGAACACACAGCAGCAAAGGTATGTGATGGTGTCCTGTGCTGAGGCCAACATGGACCCCAAGAGTAATGGAATGCAAAATCACACTACTGGCCAATGTCAGCCTTACCACAGGATATGTACCCAAAGCGCAGTGTACAACAGTGGTCCATCACAACAAAAGTGTTGCCTGAATGGATACTCCAAACTACCACCCCAGGATCCTGACAAGCTTGTTCTGCACAGCTATGGAAAGGATCAGTATGTACCGCAGACAGAAGTCTAATGTGGACCTACTGATACTGGACCCTACACACTGTGGCTGTTGTAACTACAGAACCGGCCCCTAAACATGTCTGACCCATTTGAAGCAGTCATTAAGGTCATTGATGAGGGCTATGTGGTCCACACAGTGTAGCTGGACCGTGCACATGCTTCTAGACAATACCGTACATGTTCAGTAGGGATATGTTCACCAGCTTAAATATACACCCCTATGTCAGTAGAGGGGTTGCAAAGCAGACCAAGGACAGAACTGACATGGTCAGACATGCCGCATCCATGTCAGACTACAAAGCGGATATGAGTGGCATCCCACAAGGCCTGGTCTTGGCCCCCCCACCCCCGTTCTACATACATGTCCCATAGGTATAGGCCAACATGGAAGGACTGTGACTGAGCATGTATGCAGAGGAGTACAAACAGCCCACCATATCCGACCCCCAGCTGACACAAGCAACACACAAAAGGGCCACCTACAAACAGACAACTGTAGCCATAGCCATGTCAGCAAGCTAATCACAGAACTGTGTATAGACAACCACCGTGGATATACAGTAAGTGCCCACAAATTACCACACAGGTGTTAACCCATGAGGCACCTAACATGTAATGTGAGACCTGGGTACAAAAGGTGATAAATATCCTGCACTGGACAAACATGTGTCTGTAGTGTTCACAGAAACATGTACCATATACCCACCCAAACATGAAGGCTGGCAGATGTAGATAAGGGGAATTCACTCTGGCTCTGCAGCCATCCTCCATCAGCATCACAACTGATTGCAATAGCCCCTGTGGGATATACCACAGCAGACACCTCCAACAACTGTAAAGTCCACAACAGTACCCCACCAGGGGTAGCAAAGAGCCTGAACAGATGCCATGTGTTGCCTGAGTAAACAAACTGCAGCCCCACACACCGCCATCCTTCCCAGCTACAGGAAAGCTGTGCCTGATGTATGAAGCCATGTCCAACCTGGAATGAATGAACATGTTGCACCTTGTACAATCTGAATGGCAGTGAGCTATGCACATGAGAGACTTGAACCCCAGCACTGACATACATAGGACAAGCTGTACAGAATGATCCATAACACAGAAGGCAACCCCACACTTCAGTAAACTCCTGGTACAGGTCAGCCAGAGTGCCACATATTGGCACCCCTCAAGACGCATCCTGATGAGTGTATGCGAGATGGTAGGCTACCCTGGGTATCACTGTTATGTCAGAGGTAGACAGAGGCACAGTATACCAACCATGACATATGTAATGGCAAACTCCAGTTACAATGTGTGTCGAAGGACAAACACACCCTGTGACTACCATCAGAAATGGCCTACGGAACATCGCTAGTGTTTGCCAGTGTCCACCCATGTTGTGGAATACACTAGCAATGTTGGACGAGCCTGGTGTAGGTAGTCCATATCTGAACATATTGCAACATGGTCATATGTGCACAACTGTCCCCTACACAGTCTGTGGTGCTCACTATGAAGATGTCAAGCAGTGATAGGACTAAAGCCCAGGATACTGTCCACTACAGTGAAAGTACCGATCCAGTACACTATACGGTACTACAGTGTTAGGTCATTATGAAAGTATGTTGAGAACTGTCTGCAAAGTATCCCATGCAATTCCTGCAGGCACAGTATAATCCCTGTTGTGGCAGACATGAAGCAGTTGGCCAGTTAGTACACAACATGACACCCAGCACACAATCATAAACGTGCGATAATGTCGAAGGTCACACACACCCAAATATGTGTTGGACTTCAGAGTGCAACATATGGAAAGCTCACACTGGGCATGCTCGCACACTTTGATAAATGAGGCATATGTCAGACAACATGCCATGGAAAGGCTGAACTGGGCATGCTCACACACAGGCCATATCTCCGTGTAGCAGTTGGCCACACATATCTGATATTTGTACGTGTCAGTCCAGGAACCAACCACAACACAGCAATCAGCCCAGTGCACACAGTAAATGACCACAGAGACATAAGTGATATAGTGGATCGCCATCATATGCAAACATCTGCCACAGATACACAAGTTGGTCATAGGAACAGGGAATGCTATGGCAATAAAGACCTGCAAACAGTAGAACAGCACAACAAATATTGTGCATCCGACAATTGAACATATGGGTGTAGAGGTCAATACTAGGCTTCTTGCCCCAGGGAATGACAGCTCAGCAAGTGTGTGCTTGGCATCTGCATCCCCAGGATAGTAGGCTGCCATGCCACTGTAAAGTAGGTCACAGAAGGCAACATGTGAGGCTAGTGAGCTGTGCCTCTGTCAAGCAGGGGCACCGTGGAGGTCTCAGGGATTGAATGTGCTAAGCCACAGCCATGTTGTCGGTGTGCACTGTGAGAGGGTTGCCGAGGATCTCTGACAGTAGGTGTCCATCAATAACAGACTGAGGGGAGCCCTATCTGCATTCTCTGGACGATTCCACTGTCAACACTGTGTTGTAATGAGTATGTGTGAATGAAGTGCCATGCTGGAACCGTCCACAGATGTCCTCCCTCTGTGGGCTACAGCTCTGCAATGTACTAGGTCACTCTGTCTGTTGAACAGCGCATATATGGCCGGTGTACAGCTGACAGGTGTCTTGTGGAGCAGTTATGGGTATATGTGGGATAGCATGACCAATGCAAACTGTACACATGCTCATAGGATGCAAGTGTCAAGGATTATGCTGAGTGGCCAGTATAGTCCTCCAGCATGGGTCCTCTGAAGTCATCCACCCCAGTCTACACAAGTGTAGAGTCTGCTTGTGCTAAACACAGTTTGTGTGCAGTGACAACCTTGCCTGGGGGTGGAGATGAGATATGGATGTCCAGGGAAAGGTGGTCATGGTCAGATATCAACAATGGTGGTCTACCTCTGGTGTGGAACAGTGAGTACCCACGTTGCAGATGGACAGGTGCAATATGTATTCACCCATGTGGCTGTGGTGTGTGGTTCTGCCATAGCACATGGACCCACAAATTGTAGTGGCGGTAGGGTAAAGTGGTAGAGGCCTGAGTAGTTCTCACACACAATATGCCTGTACCTGATGTTAACAACTGGAATGGTGTATGTGAATACCTGCATATCCTGGCACTGTTCCCAGGGAAGCTAAGTGTGTGTCCTGGATGTGGGTGTGGTGTTCTGGACTGGTTGTGTTGTGTGTTACAGGTCCTGTGGTCCCAAAGCATGGTATAGAACATAACCTGCCAGTGCGATGTGCATATCTGACCCTGACATAGGTGGCTGCAAATGCATATATATATGCTATCCCCCACCTGACAGGTAGTACTACATCTACATACCTCTGTGGAAATAAAGATGTCAGCACCCTAGAAATACTACAGGTGCAGAACAGATGCCCAGTAATTCGGATAATGCACTCTGCTAATGCGTCTCCCTCAAGTGTCATAATATAGTTAGGTAGGGGTTCGAATCCTGCAAATGCTCAGTGTGTGTGTGGGTGAGTGGGGTTTGTGTGTGTGAAAGGCTGTGAGAGGGAAATGTCCCTTTTGACAACTGGGAGAACACACTACAGGATGCACACTCCCCTTTCTAAACACAGATGATGTCAGCACCCTATAAGTACAGCAGGAGAAGGGAAGTCTCCCAGTAATGCGAATAGCGAGCTCCACTAATGCGTCCATCTTGAGTGTCATAACACAGTTAGGAAGTTGTTTGAATCCTGCAAGTGTGTGTTTGGATGGGGGGGGGTTACTGTGTGTATGCAAATATGTGTGAGGGAAATGTCCCTTTTGGCAACTGGGAGAACACACTACAGGATGCACACTCGCCTTTCTAAACACAGATGATGTCAGCACCCTATAAGTACAGCAGGAGAAGGAAACCCTCCCAGTAATGTGAATAACGCACTCTGCTAATGCGTCCGTCTCGAGTATCATAGCATAGTTAGATAGTGGTTTGAATCCTGCAAATGGTAAGTGTGTGTGCTTAGATGAGGGGAGCTACTGTGTGTGTGCAAATATGTATGAGGGAAATGTCCCTTTTGGCAACTGGGAGAACACACTACAGGATACACACTCCCCTTTCTAAACACAGATGATGTCAGCACCCTATAAGTACAGCAGGAGAGAGGAAGCCTCTCAGTAATGCGAATAGCGTGCTCTGCTAATGCATCCATCTAGAGTGTCATAACGCAATTAGGTAGTGGTTTGAATCCTGCAAATGGCAAGTGTGTGTGTGTTGGATGGGGAGGTTACTGTGTGTGTGCAAATATATGTGAAGAAAATGTCCCTTTTGGCAACTGGGAGAACACACTACAGGATGCACACTCCCCTTTCTAAACACAGATGATGTCAGCACCCTATAAGTACAGCAGGAGAAGGGAAGCCTCCTAGTAATGCAAATAGCACACTGTGCTAATGTGTCTGTCTTGAGTGTCATAACGCAGTTAAACAGTGGTTTGAATCCTGCAAATGGCAATTGTGTGTGTTTTGATGGGGGGTTACTGTGTGTGAAGGAAATGTCCCTTTTGGCAACTGGGAGAACACACTACAGGATGCACACTCCCCTTTCTAAACACAGATGATGTCAGCACCCTATAAGTACAGCAGGAGAAGGGAAGCCTCACAGTAATGCGAATAACGCACTCCGCTAATGCATCCGTCTCGAGTGTCATAACATAGTTAGGTAGTGATTTGAATCCTGTAAATGACAAGTGTGTGTGTTTGGATGAGGGGGGTTACTGTGTGTGTGCAAATATGTATGAAGGAGATGTCCCTTTTGGCAACTGGGAGAACACACTACAGGATGCACACTCCCCTTTCTAAACACAGGTGATGTCAGCACCCTATAAGTATAGCAGGAGAAAGGAAGCCTCCCAGTAATATGAATAGTGCACTCTGCTAATGCGTTTCTCCTGAGTATCGTAATGTAGTTAGGTAGGAGTTTGAAATCTGTAAATGGCATGTGTGTGTGTTTGGATGTGGGGAGTTCGTGTGTGTGCATTTCCGTATGAAAAACATGTTAGTTTTGGCAATCAGGAGATCACACTACCTGATGCACATTACCCTTTCAAAATACTGATGTTGTCAGCACCCTATAAGTATAGCCAGAGAAGAGGAACTATCAAGTAAACCGAATAGTGCGCTTTGCTAATGCATCTCTCTCACGTGTCATGACTTAGTTAGGTAGGGGAATGAATCCTGCAAATGGTAAGTGTGCATGTGTGTGGGGGTAGTAGGGTGTGTGTAAATGCAAGTTTGAGAGAACAGATCCTTTTGGCAAATACTACAATACACCAGATGCTGCATACTCCCCCGGTAAACACAGGGGATGTCACCACACTATCAGCACAGCCAAACAGGGCTAGTTGGCTAGTAATGCCAATAGCGTGCTCTGCTACTGTGCCTATTACCATTGTCAGAGTACAGATAGGTATGTTTTGGTAACCCACAACTGTCACGTGTGGTTGTGTCACACAGTATGACCTTGTGTGGGTGTTTGCACATAACAATGCATGCCATTGCCTAAACCAGCAATGGCATTGCACACATGATGTATGTCTGTGACACATACACATAAATACCTGTGACCTGCAGTAGTTACCATGTCTGACACATGCTTCATGTGGATAAATGGTATTTGCAATGTATACCAATATGACTGTGTCTTACTGTGCAGGGTCCGCATGTGGTATGTCCCTATACAGTGTGGGTGTCTATGGTGAAAGACCTACAGCAGGGGATACACATCTGGTCTGGGCCATATAGTGTACATGTAGTCGATGTACAGGTGCTGCATGTTCCCACCTGTTGTGGTAGTGGTAACATGTAATTCCACTGCAATTCAGTGACCACATGCTGTGAACTCTTCAACTAGTGTGTTGTAGCTACAGTAATGCTCACACACAATGTTTGGCTGGATGCAATACGGCCTTATAAATACAGTTCATGAGACTGTCATATTGCCGGTGTTGTTATGGAGGATAGGTGGTCTTCCTGTGTATGTGAGGGTTGTGTGTGCCAGGCTATGAACCAGATGGCAGTCCGACACACTGTCAGCTGCACATGAGTAGGCCCTGATGGTTTGTGCTGTGCCAACAACCTGGAGGTGTGTGTATCTGTGTTACCTTGGGATACCACCCCCATATCCATGTGTGTTACATGTGTAGGGGACGACAGGCATGGTATGGGGCATAACCTGTCAGTGATGGGTAACACCTGTGAGCCCTGAATCATGACTCTGGTACTGCACAGACATTGCAGTTCACCGTGCTGAGGGCAGTGTCTGGTGCATGCATCTTCCGGTGTACACTGCTGTTGTTGTGTAGCAGCACTGTTAGTGTCCTAACCTGTGTGATACCCATGGAGGTCGCTATGTAAACCATGTCCTGCAGCATAAGGCAGTATGTGTGTACCAAGGAGCTTTGCCATTATACATCGGGCCATGGGTGTCACATGCAAGATGACCCATGCACATCATTGTGGCTTCCCTAGCATGTAAGCACACGGTGACAGCCAGTGGATACCCTATGAATGACAGTGGAGACTGAGCATAATGTAGACATACAACACCCTTCCCACATATAGTGGTAGAATACCTGGTGAGGGTATGTTGGCAACCAACATCAGGCTCATACTGGCCTGTGCCACATGCTGAGAGATCCATTCTATGTTCCCTATCATGTAGTCCAGGGAGGTATGTCTCAGGCAGCCACACTGGCATAGTCAATGAGTGAGTCATATCTGTCCATGCCTCTGACTGACCTGTATGCATGTGTGCTGTGGTGGACCATAGTGCCCCTGAGTCATATCACTGTGACCTTCCCCAGATACAGCCTGTTGAGTGGGACCCCAGTGCAGCACACAAGACAGGTACCTGACACGTCTGTATCAGGTGTGTTGTGTAGCCCTACAGGCTGTGAGTGTGTGGCACAGGGGATGTGCGTGCCATGTGTGGCATGTGCTCTGTTCCGACGGAACATATGCCTGTGTGCCAGCTGTGGAGGTGTGTGATGCCCAGGCAGGCTGCTATTCTGAGTCCCCACGTATGCCCCAGTGTGTTCAGCATGCTGTCAGTGTGTGTCAATGTCTGACTGGTATTGTCGTCACTGTAATATATTCTATTGATTTATTTATTTATCCAAAATTTGTTGACTGGGATAGCCCGACTGGATGCATGTCCATTTCCAGGGGAGGCCCGTGGAGACAAGCTAAGACAGTAGCAGATACAGCATTACATAATACTAGCATTACATATTACAAACAGATTATTTACAGAGATTACATAAGTAAGCAAGTCAAACATGTTCCACAGGTTAATGTTAGACCTGAGCACAAGTCAGGATTAAATTAAAATGACACAGTAAAGTGGTTCACAGAAGTTACACATTTGAGTTAGCCAGGCTTGATACATTGGCATAGCCAGTTAAGTGACAAATGTTGTTTAAGTCTACTGTTAAATTGACCTAAGGTGGACAGTAGGGTAATATCAGCTGGAAGTGAGTTCCAGGATCTACTTACAGGGTTTGCAAAGAGAGAATCACCGGCTGTGTTATTAAACTTGCTAGTCTGAAGTAGTACTTTGTTAGAGGATCGAAGCAGTCTAGGATTGTTATAGGGGGTGATAATATTTGAAGTGCAGGAGTATTGTCTGGATTATAGAGGATTTTATAGGCCATAATCAGTTGGTTATACTGTATTAGGCTGGGTATTGCAAGCCTACCAAGCTGATTTAGATTGATGCAATGATGTGTCCTAAAAGGCAGCCCAGTGGCAAACCTGGCAATGTGGTTGTAACAAATTGAGTGTTTGTTAAGGACAGTCTTGTTCATATTCGAGAGTAGAGGGGATGCATACAGAATGGTTGAAACAAGGTGTGAGCGAGCTATGGCACCTTTAGCTGGAGGGGCTAGGGAGGCTTTAATTCTGTAAAGTGACCCTAGTTTTCTATTGATGGCTTTGATAATCTGGTTAACATGTATGTCACTTTTGAGATTATTGTCTATGATGACACCTAATAGTTTCGGAGATGGGTCAGGGGAGATTATTGTGCCATCAGTTGATGTTATGGTAATGGTGAAAGTGGCAGACCTACGTGTTGGTGAAATGACAGCAGTTTAGTTTGATTGGGATTTAGGATCAGACGATGTTCAGAAAGCCAGTTTGCTATTGTATTAAAGGTGGTCTGGGTAGCTGACCATAACTCTACTGGAGATGTGGCTGAGCAGATCAGAGTAGAGTATTCAGCATATTGGATACAGCTGACTTTTGGGATGACAGTATAACGGTTGTTAATGAAGATGGAGAACAGCAAGGGCCCTAGTATAGAGCCTTGTGGTACTCTGAGGGTGTTAGGTAGAAGGTTAGAGTTTGTTCTGCCAGAGGCCAGCCTGCTGTCGACCATGCAGATAGGATTGAAACCATTGGAAGGCTCCAGTATCTAGACAGTCTTCGCAGGGTGTGGAGTACAAGTTGGTGATCAACCATATTGTATGCCTTTGAAATATCCAAAAAGAGGGCTGCGGATATACAATTATTGTTGCAAGTATGGCTTATGGTGTTAGTAAAGGCTAGGAGGCCTGACGTAGTGCTGTGATGAGGACGTAATCCATGCTGAGTGTCTGCCATAATGCGAGTTTGGATTAGGTGGTGCATGACTTGTCTATAATGAAAGTTTCCATAATCTTTGCAAGTAGAGAGAGTATAGCTATTGGCCTATAATTGGAGACTTCAGTAGAGCTGCCTCCTGTATGAAGTGGGATTACATATGACATTTTCCAGATGGTGGGAAAGTTAGATTCTAACATGGTTCCTTTGATTACCTTTGAGACGGGGTAAGCAATAGCATCATCTGGTTTTGATAGGTACTCGGCAGTGAGTTGATCAGCAGAAATTGTAGTGGGTTTCACTGTTACAATCAAGGTACGGAGAAGTGAAGTGGCGACTGGCTGGCAGCTGGACGCAAGTAGTTTTCTAGGGGGTGCTACTTTCAGAACCAGGGGAGCTAGGAGGTAGATGGCTAGCTAGGGCCTGAAATGTCTCAGTAATGAACTGGTCAAAACTATCAGGAACATCTTCAGAGGTATTATCAATAGTAGCAGCAGGGATTGGGGTTGACGTTTGTCCTGGACGTAATATATATGACATGCCACCTGACAGGGTATGGCATTACTGGGTTCAGAGAGACCAGTCCCCAGATTGGCTGTGTGGTGGCATCCCACATATGTGTTGTACGTTCCTTGCCAAGGGTGATGGCTGACTGCATACATGTGGCAGCTGTGACAATGACACATGACTCACATAAACCACAACTGGACCATAGAGGCGATTCACAGGTTACCTTTGCACATGCTACCCTAGTAGTGTGATTGCCATGGTGAGTACCAACACATAGGGCCAATGGGGAACAACATACTGAAGGTGTGTATGTGTGGGTGTACCGCTACTGTTTCATAGCACTGACATATATGACTGCACACATGGGTAAATGCCAGGTAAGACGTGTGCAATGTGTCACAGGCAATGTACATGCGTACAGGACTGACAGTGACGTTCTGTCATGTGTAAAGTTGACATACGTATTGTACTCTATGCAGATGTCACTAGAAGTCTACAGAAGCACTGTAACTCTGCATTGCAGGTGTAAGCAGTGTTCCAGGGGACCCCAAGCGAACATGCATGCAAACAAAGCTACAGTAAACAGGGCTGGAAGTAGTGCATTATACAACAAAGAAGGGGTAACAATAACAGTAAGTAACAATGCAAATATGTAGGCACTATCAACATGTACCCAGGAATATGCAGCACAGATGCCCATGGTAGAACCGATATTATGTCATACTTATTTGTGATTTAGATTACATTGGTACTGCACACATATCTACATGCGCAAACATCCACATGGCATAGTCATTGTGGGCAACTTGATACCATTACTGTACATGTCCACCATTGCATATCACTACTTGCGTTAGCTTTCCCCTGTGCTACCCATGTATGCGGCTATCTGTTGACAACCTTACCACCGGCATGCAATTATGTGCAGCTGTTATACTTTGGTATGTACTATGGGTGCAGATAACAATTCAGGACATTCATACAGTTACTGCAGCAGGCATGCTGGGATAAACACACAGTCATAGCAGCACACTGTACTGTTACCAACATGATACTACTAATACACTTCTATGTAGTCACCCTGTGCATCAGCAACGTGTTTACCTGTTCCCGCAATGATGTTGGAGATTGCAGGAGGTGGCACAGTGTCATCATATGCACAGGGTGTGGATTAGGTATGCCTGAGTCAGCCACTGATACCACCAATTGACATGTGTGTGTATGTGTGTTGGTGAGGGGCAGCAGTACAGGGTGGGGCAGTGTTGGTGCAGTGTGTGCATGTATGTGGTTGCCCTAGGTGTTAACATTTCACATGTGTGTATGCATACACACAGTTCCACCTCATGGCTGCCATATACAGGGGTTTGTGGACAGCCACAGACTGCACCCGGCAGGCCATACAGATCAGAGTCTGTGTGCACGGACACGGTACCTGTGCCTGGCAGGGGTGCTATGGACCGTATCCGGTACAAAGCCAGACTGGGTACTGTCATCAGAAGCGGGAGTGTGTTGACTGGACACAAGTCCCTGTTGGGACTGTCCAGAGCCACATGCATGTGGTCTCCTGGGGCGTTCCGATGACAGCACAGACCCAGCATTGCTGGGGCTGCTGCTGGCACTATGGGGGCGTGCGAGAGCCTGTTGTTGTCCGCACCGACTGCCAGCTGCTGATGCTGCCGGCATACGGCCATGTCAATGCCGCAAATGCCCACCATTGCCCTGGCTCATGGACATCTGGTTGTGGAACTGCTGTAATATGTCCCCACAATGTCTGTCTATGACATCGGTGAAGTTACGGATAGCATCCGCAATGTCACGCATACTGTCTGTCATGGCTGTGCGACATGCTCTGAGCTCCCTCAGACCCTGTCTGGTGTACCTTTCCATACGTGACTGTGCCTGCATGACAGTAAAAAACATAGCTGAGGTTGACAGACCTCTTTGGGCACGTCGGCCAGAGGCAGTACGCCCACGGATGCTCCCACGAGAACCCATGGGCAACTGTCTGTGTGGTACAATCGGAAGACCCTGCCCATGGCTGCTGTGTGGGGATGCATGTGCCACAGGTACCACATTACCCTGGTCTATGCCCACTGTATCCTGTCCATCACCTAGGGACAATGGTGACAAAGGATGTACAGGCAGGATGACTGTGCGCAATGATGGGGTTGACAGCTGTGTACTGTCAATTGGCTGACCAATGGCAGACCTTGACACACCTTCTTGTACCATTACACAAATATCATCATTACCAGTAGCCGTGGCACAGGATTCAGGTTCCCTGCTGCAGGTCACCAGAGCAGCCCCAGAACCTGTGGGATGGAGACAGGAAACACAGTTTACAGTCTCCAGACATTGTTACCAGTGATGCACTTATACACACATGCACACATGGACACATGCACACAGGCACACATGCACACATGCACACAGGCACACATGCACACATGCAGACATGCACACGTGGACACATGCACACGTGGACACATGCACACATGCACACATGCACATGTGGACACATGCACACATGGACACATGCACACATGCACACATGGTCACATGCACACATGGCCACATGCACACATGCACACGTGGTCACGTGTACACATGCACACATGCACACATGCACACATGCACACGTGCACACGTGGACACAGGCACACATGCACAGATGCACACGTGGACACAGGCACACCTGCACACATGGGCACAGGCACACCTGCACACATGCACATCCTGCAGTATACACACAGAGCAGTACTGAGTTACACTACTGTTACTAGCATTATCAGGACTATTATAGGTTATGTTAAACACACTCACCAGCATGGATGGCCTGTCTTGCTGTAACCCTGGAGGGACTTGCAGAAATGATAAGATTAATGTCAGTGGGCACAACTGTGCCATTGATATTGCATATGATACAGTGTACAGAACAGTCAGGTGTACATATGGCATATTACCTGCATGCTCCATGTCGTGCTGCTGTGTGGAACCAGCCTCCATCATAATGCGGGTGTACTGCTGTTGGTGTTCCGGGGCTGGAGCCACAACACTTAGGAGTAGCCCCTCCAATCTGGTGAGGGGGGGATGTGTGGCCACCCCACCTCCTGTGGCGACCTGTTGCCTGTGGATATCTGATGCACGCTGCCGGACACTTCGGATTAAATCACTGCAGTGATGCTGTACCTGCTCATATGTCCTGTTATGCGTGCCAATATCATTTACCCTACGGACAAGGTCTTGCCACAGTGCGGCCCTCTCCTGCTGATTCTGACTGGTGCGGGAAAACAGGATGTCATACTCCCGCATCAGGCTCTGGTGGATCTCCTCATCTTCCGCCACAGAGTAGGCGGGGTTACGCTGTCGCGCCATCTCCCTGGAAGAGAACACAGACAGGATATCAGCAGACCATGTCAGCAATATATGGCACACATACTATACATGATACTCATGTGTAGTGATATACTACTACTCCCATATGTTGCATGTGTGTGTGTCGTGGTGGATACACAGGTACATGGCCAGATATCAGTGCTCAGCCAACACCTGTGCAACAATACCTGCCACATTCCACACAACATAGTAGCATGCCCCATCGGTCAGCACACACTGACAGGTGCAATGCACAACCTCACTCTGGGGGTTCATCCCAAGGTACTGTATGTGGGACACCATCCACTACTGTGATGTGGACAGACGTTACTCAGCCTGGATATACATATCCCACCACCACCACCACCACAGTAGACTACTTTGATATGTATGTGATTAGACAGTTATTCACTTGCTGGGACTGAGATGGCATCCATGCAGCACACTGGGCCAGTGGAAGCCACAAGCCACACTGCTGACCCCTTTGCAAATGCTTACCAAGGATATGCCACAGATTGCATGGAACTTGCACACACATGTCTAACCCAGACCCTATGCACAAAGATTAGGCATCCTGTCTGGTGGACCCCAGACAACAGCAGATTGTATAACAATAGCAGGAGGCTACTGCAGGACAAAGCACATTCACATTAAGGGAAGGCATCTGTGGTCAGCACTGGTACTACGCTACAGTCCGTCATAACAACAGCCACGGCCTACTCTGGGAGGGAAATGGACACAAACACTATGGATGACCACAAGGCCTTCTTCAGTTATGTTACACATATGGACCACATGCCTCAGATATGCTCTGTGTTAATCCACACCTACTTAACATTCACCAAACACACGGATATTGGCAACAATCTTGCAGACATGTTCGGTGCACATATTCCCCCTCCTTCTCCCCCACCTTTAAAATATTTATCCCAGCTGGATGTAACCTCCCTATCATCTCACATGTCCAGGTGAGGGACACCCTCAGCAGAGGAGAACACACAGCATCACTGTGACCTCGTGGTACACCTGGATGTGTGCTATCGGCACTCCGAGAGGGCATACAACCGCATTTAACACTGATAGTTTATCTTGGCCGCAGGGACGTCGGGAGGCATATGCACTGTACTGATTTCAGTACAACTTATTTAGAAGGGGGGTAGCTTTTTAAATGTTTGTTTTTCATGCTTTACTGCACGATGACGTCAGCCAGTCGGAATGGAGCTCACCGCGCATGTATTTCCGGCCGTTACACGAGCAGGAGAGGATTCAAGTGTTTTGGATGTAGGATTCAAGCGTTATGGACTATTTAGCCGTTACACGAGCGGGTTGGTGAGTTTTGGATGTAGGATTCAAGCGTTATGTTTTGGATGTAGGATTCAAGCGTTATGGAAGCCCTGAGAGGGTTGGTGAGTAATATAGTGTGTGTGTGTGTGTGTGTGTGTGTGTGTGTGTGTGTGTGTGTGTGTGTGTGTGTGTGTGTGTGTGTGTTAATTTAACAAAATTCCAGAATTTCTTGGGATTAGAGTAAGAATAAGCTGAATGTTTGACCTGCATTACACTGAAACACGCTGCACCTTTTGCACCCATGTATTTAAGACATTACACATTTTGTTCAAGATTTCATTATCATATTGCATTTTGGAATTATAAAGTTTATCTGGTACTAAGCATATTTTGTAATCCTTCAGAATGTGTATCACTAGTTTAAGTAGTATTAGTCATGCGATCTGTATAACGGCAAGTAATCATTCACTTCTGGCCGGACACAGTCAACTGCAAGACATTTGGCATGAGGGGCAGATGTTACATTTGACAGAGGTGAAGGCTATTTGTCTAAAAGTCAAATGGCTGGCAATAGCTGTGCTTGGGTGTGCTGACACCATTCAGTCCTGAGAAGCAAGCAATACTTATTGAATGAAAAAGACAAGCAATATATGTTTGTATAAAAAAATTAATTGGTTTGTGTTAAATGTATATAAATACAAGTAATGATACAGTATTTCCTCTGAACTGTTGGTCAGCTGCATGCTCATTAAAGATAACAATGTAATAAGGATTTACTGAGTCCCCTATTTGTATAATAACCATTCTACAGTAACATTCCTTTCTAAAGGCATATCTGGTACATATTTCATATTAACAGCTATTGGCTGTAATGCACACTATATAAACCTTCATCAACAGATAAAAGAGGTAGCATATGTTCCATAGTGTTGGCAAATGTAGGAAATAAAAGCAGACAAAGAACGTTAATATAATTATGAATGCATGTGGAATATAAAGACAGATGGATTATGTAGACTTCTGGGAGACGGAAATAATGACAACTGGTCTTGTTATTCTAAAAGAAATCAAAATAATCCTTGAATCACTGATGTTAAGCTAAGGGAGGGATGGGCCAAGAAAATCAGAAGACACATGTTTGGCAACCAGGAATCTACTCCCGGGTATGTTCCAAGGGAAGTGCGCCACATACAGCCAACTGGGAAAAGGCCTGGGCACAGACTAAGGACATGCATATCTCAGGTTGCCTTGGAACATCTGGGGATGATATGAAAACCTGCTCTACTTTACTCATCTTTCTACCACCATGATATTCACTATGACAAACAGTTTAGAAAAATGGATGGATGAGGCTTTAGATTGTTTTTCTGGTATTACATAGTTAACATATTTTCACTTAAGATTTTTATTTCCTTTTAAACTTGACAGCTTATTGTTTAGTATTTGTCTTTTTGAAAGGAACAGAGAGCACTAGATTTACTGTCAAAACAAGCATATACTATGTCCTTTATTTCTGCCTTATACGGACAAAAAATTTATAAATTGCATTATATTTAAGTCTTGGATCTTGGAGGGGAAGCAGCAGCATCCTTGAATATTTAGTGCAACAATTAGGATGTTGTTTTCTCTTGCACTACAATATGTCACAAAAAATAAATCTGGTTGCTCCACCACTAGGCCACTAATCAACAACTTAGCCAATATCAACTGCCAGCCTAATCCATCATATAAAGATGGCTCACATCATTACTTTCTGACTCAGGGTATTTGTAGTTAAAACATTTTCTTAATTTGGGGTCCTTGGCCATGATTGTGTTTAGTTCTGATAATTAATACTGAGATAAAAATTGAGAAACTAAGGTATTACATGAAAAAGTAATCACCATAGAACTGAAGAAGTAATAGTTTGTTGTAGAAGTACTATGGAAGTATAAAACTACTGTCCAGATGTAAAGACAAGTCAAGGATTACTCAAAATTGTAAAGTATCCCAGAATAACTGGGCAGACAGACACAGAAAAGAGCTAAACAAATTAAGGATATAGTTTGTTTGTTTATTAATTTCTTTCATTTTACAACTGATTCAGTGCACTAGGTTCACAGGACCTGGTGTCATAAACAAGTGTGTGTGTGTGAATGCCCCAGGTGGGATGTACTGGTGATTAGTCATGGTGGTGTGGTAGGGAATACCTCAGGCTTGAACCCTGTACCTTGTATGCAGGTGTTAAAGACCTGAATTCCCTACCCACCACTTGTAAACGAAATTGCAGATTTTTGCCTCATATTTGATCTGATCAATATCTGTATCGTATCTGTGGTTTTTTAAATATTGCAATGCTTGAAATTTGATGGTGCAGTGGTAGCAACATAGCATTGATGTCTCACAGCTGTAGGTTCTTGGCTGGGGTGCCTTCTTTGTGGGGGGGTGTCTGTATCTTCTCCCTGTGTTTGTGTGGGTTTGCTTTTGTGTCCACCCATGTTACAAAGACATGTCTGCATTATTTTTTCCTGGGCCTCTGCTGAGAATTGTTTTTTTTTTTTGTTCCAAGTCAGACTGTCCTGATTAACAAATTGACAGGCATTTAAATTTCAGACTTCAGGTTTCTGAATGTTTATTTCCTTACATATTTGATGGTGCAGTGGCAGTATTGTTGCCTCACAGCTATAGGTTTTCTGGTTTGATTCTTGGCTGGGGTGCCTTCTGTGTGGTGTCTGCATCTTATCCCTGTGTTTGTGACATAGTAAAACAATGTTTTATTCTAGCAATAAATATATACTAACACAACCTTTTATAGCATCTTTTAAGTTTATGACTATTTGAAATTTGTCCTTATTTTTGGGACTGTAATACCCTGTTATTGGCTTTGTCCAGGTTTTTTGTGCTAAGGTTGACAGCTATGGCAAGAACTGAATTCACTGAATATGTTTGAGGGCTGTATTCCCTCATTACTGGGTTTGTCCAGGTGTTTTGTGCTAAGAGGTTGACAGCTATGGTGAGAACTGAATTCATTAAATGATAGCCATTTAAGTTTCAGTCTTCCTCTCTTTCACAAAGCAGGTGATTTGGCATAGTGGTATGTTGTTCTGACTATTTTGCACAGTGACCTTGGCAGTAAAATGTATGATGGTAACACAGCATTTTATTCTAGCAGCTTTCCAAGATTATACAAGCAATGTTTAATGTGTTCCTGTTTTTGCCCTTTTGACCCACCCCAATAAATTTGGCTTTTTCCAGACTTCTTGTGCTGCGAAGTTGAGATGTAGTTGAGTATTGCGTAGATTTTACAAGGAGCTGAGAGCTGCAGGGGAAGAGAAGTTTAGTGCTGATTATGCTAAGTCAGCTCACATTGCTAGTAGCACAAAATGTTGTGTACTTGCTTTTAATGCAGAAGGTTGTTGGTTCTACTCCCATAAAGGGTGAATTCTGCTGTACTGAAAGTTAAGACACTAACTATGAGCCTGTTATCAGTTTTCCATTCATTTCCTATTGCAATATTACTAGCTTATTATTAATGTAATTTAGGCAATTTATTCCTCAGGGGCATCAGACACTTTATTTTTTGGTGAAGTCATGAAATATAAAGGTGATTGCTAGCACCAACCTCTTCATTAGTTAGATTTATTTAACGTGGAATTATTTAGATTACTTTTTTTACTACTTCAGAGATTGTGCATATTATTTACTGATAATGGTGGACTGTAAAAGTTTGACTAGACTTTTATGATGGAAATGTTCTGAATTGGGCAGTTTTGTTTCATTGTTTACTGGAAAAATGTTCAAAGCAATAGGAAGGTGTATCAAAGAGCACATGTATGTTTCATATGCAAGGGGCCTATGATTTAAAAGCAGCCCAGAATTAATTTTTATCTGCCACGGGTAAAATGTATTTTTCTTTAAATGTGGGTTTTAATGTTGTTTCAATGAATGTGAGTTTCAAGGGCAGAGAAGTTTTAATGCCAAGTTTGTTTAGCAGATGTCTTAGTGTTTGTGCTGTAAAATGCAAAATAAAACTTTCAAATGAAGTTCAAGTCATCATAGAAGTAAATCAGTATGCACATTAGTGTTTATGGTAAATGGAGTGAAATAGCAAAGTAATGGATCATTGGAATGGCTGCAGGGGAGGCTCCATTCGACCATGGTTTTGTGAGGGGGAAGGGCGGCAAACTTAGACAGCCCCAGCTGAACTATATCTCCCAACTGTCCAGATTTTCAAAGAATGAATAGATTTTTTGCTTCTTATTTTTGGTTTGTTCCTCAATTTGTGGTTTTCTTGCAAATGATTTAGGAATTAAGTCACTAAATAATGACACACTAGTTTCAGACTTTATAACCTTCAGAAAAATGCATGCTAAAATAAGACCTGTTCTATCAACTGTCCCAGTTTATACAAGAGCAATTTTTAGTACTGTTTATATGTTCCCTCAATATATTTGGTCTTGTACAGATTTATTGCATTAACAGGTTGAGAGGTACATGCAAATAAATTGCTTTATAGAATTAGGCATAGCCAAGCCTCAACTGTCCCTGATTTTGGCTCAAAATGTTGCTCTTCCCATAATGATCCCTCCACAAAATAGCAATTTTGGAAGAAAACATAGAGGGTTTACTTTACTTTTATAAATAACTATAATGATCAGAGTTATACATTACTTTTATTTCAGAAATGCATGTAGATTCTCTAATTTTGTCAGCTGCTCTAAGTTAACTGTGCTCATATTAAAATGGTGTCCCACCTTTGACAGGTTCGCAGCTGTATTGTCTGGCAATTTTATATTTTTGCATCACGTTTTTGGTCCATTTTTCATAAAATTGCAGTTTTCTGGCAAATTAGTGGCAAATTGTTAAAGACTGAAGTTAGAAAATAATGCAGACATTTCAGTTTCAGATTTCATACCTTTCAGAAAATTCGTACTGATGCAAGACCTACTACTATTCTATTATCTTTCTAAGTTTATGAGCAATATTTAAAAAAAATGTCCTTATTTTTGGGCCTTTACCTCAGTTTTATTTATGAGTTTGTTGCTGTAAGAGGTTGAGAGGTGTTGTGTGTTTGTGTGTGTGTGTGTGTGTGTGTGTGTGTGTGTGTGTGTGTGTGTGGTAGGTAGCATAGCTCTCAACTGTCCACATTTTGCAGAATGTCCAGATTTTTGCCCCATATTTTTTGTCTGTTCCTCATAAATTTTGTGATTTTCTAGAAAATCATTGAAGGCTGAAGTTGCTAAATAATGACAGACATTTGAACTTCAGACTTCATGTCCTTTAGAAAAATTCATACTAGCACAAATCCTGTTATTCTAGCAACTTTCTAAGTTCACGAGAACATTATTTAATATCTGTCCCTGTTTATTTTAGGCTTTGTCCATATTTCTTGCACTAAGAGGTAGGTAGGGGTGTGTGTGTGAATGAAACATCATAGTTAGGGGTAGCAGGTTGCTAGTAATTTACTCAAGCTCAAAACCTGTACCTTAGTTACAGAAAACAAAAGCATAAAGTCTCTACCCCAACTACCATGCTGCATTTTTCAAAGAACTGACATTTCAGGTTAATTTTCAATTCAAGTAACCGAGTTTGAGTGAATTTATATTATATTACTGAGTGAATTTATATTATATTACTAAAGAGGCATTACAGCAAATGCCTCTTCATCGACACTAAAAGAGCGAACCGTGAATTACTAGAATGGCTGTAGCTTGGCTGGGGAGGGGGGTAGCAGTTTGAGAGCTGTCAGTACAAATTTGAAAATCCTAGCTACACCCCTGCTTGGCCGTACTACAGGATATGTACCTGGACAGTGGCATACAGCAACAGTGGTCCCACACCACTAAGGGGGCACCTCGACTGACCCTGGGAATTACCACATCATATGCATAATGGGCCTGGTCTGCTAAGCTATGGAATTATGCAGTATGGGATGCATATGCAGTGACATCGGGTACCTGCAGACACTTGTTCCCAGCCAGTGTGCCTTTGGGATGGGCTGATCCTAACTTTTGAACCTGGCTGACCTTTCAAAGCAGTCACTACAGCCATTGCTGGGCCAACACACAGACAAATGCTGCCAGGATCATGGCCTATGACTGATTGACATGTGATGTATGGTCATCCCCTTTTGGTGGAACTACGTACACACAACATATCACACGGACATACCTATGGATACAGACCTATGACACATTTGGAGGGTTCACAGTATTCACACTATTAACCTGCTACTTTGCATTACCTCTGTTTGTCGCAGCTGGTTGCATTACCACAGCTTCTGCTTGCTGCTGCTACTGTCAGTGCTGACAGCTTTGGGTGACAGTGTCTGATTTTTGATTTTTTTTTTTGCTCTCTTTCTCTCTCTCTCTCTCTCACTCACTTCTCGCTCTCCCTCTGTCTGCTTACAGACAATGCAATGAATGTATTGCATGTGGGGAGTGTTAGCACTGGATGCTTTTGTAGGTATCGGCATAGGTCCATGTGATGGCCTCTGCACCAATTGTAAGCCAGCATTTGCTAATTGCATACAGCCAGTTGTGTACTGATTGCAGTTCTCACTGTGATTTCAGGTCAGTGCTATAAAAGGGTATGTGGGATAGGCGTTGCCCTTTCAGATTGTGAGGCGGGACCATGCTGGTATGCTGTGGACAGTGTTCTGTGACTGTAAAGGTTAGTATCTCTCTCATGATTCAGGCTGTGTTGTATATTCACATTTCTCCATTCCTCTCTCATGTTCCCTGTAGCAAGTGTGTATGCACAATGACTCCTACAACTATATATAGATATATATATATATATATATATATATATATATATATATATATATATATATATATATATGTACATATGCATACATATATCTATGTACTTTAACTGATCTTATTATCTACAAGCTGCCAACTAGCATGGCTGTTTCTGTTCACACACTACTATTATGGAAATCCAGTAGTTTTGACAGTAATTTTAAATGACATGCTTTGTGTACTACACATCCTATATTCCCTTTACATTCATCCCTAATATTACATGTTATATTTATTTTAGCACAATGTTTTTGTATAAGAGTGATGGCTTAGTGTTAGGTCGTACAGACTAGTGTTTCCAAGGTCCTGGGTTCAGGACTGACAGTGGGATTTTATTTTGCTTTTGAACTGAGTACAGGACCTGTCAATCAAAGTGACTAAGGCACTTTTAAGCAGTTGTAACCAGGTTAGCGCTGGTTTGCGCGGAGCTCACGCATGCGCACTGGTGGTTAGCTCTGCGCACACACGCGCACACCCGCTTACAACCGCTTAACGGTGCTTACTCTGGCGCACACCCGCGCTATTTTCGTTGAAAGAAAAGAAAATGGGGAGACAGGAAAGTGGTGAAAAAGGGGTCACAAAGAGGGTAAGACAGTAGGGAAACAAGCTTGGGATGTGCAGGAGGGATGTAGGTAAGGCCCATAGCTGCCCATTTCTTCATCAGCAACAGCTGTGCATATGTATGTAATTTGGTGTGACATTTGAAACCTTCCACCCCTGAGAGAGGTGTCAGGACAACAATAATACTTGTTGTACAGCCAATTGTAATTGATAGGCTCCATGTCCAGCAGACATGTGTGCGGAATGGGCAGCTATGTATGGGGCGTAATTTTTTGTGGGTACAGAGTGCCCTTTTTTTTTTTTTTTCAGGTGAGAGTGGTATGTCAGGTGAAGGAAGTCGGTACAGCTGGGGAGGTAGGTTGGGTAGGTAAACAGACAAGACAAACAAGACGCATACAGGGACGGTGTATGACATGTGTGGGGGGGTTACACAATTGACGGGGATGGAGGTTTGGATATCCAGAGCCCATGAGCCCACAGATGGCAACAGTGGAACTGATATCCCCACCCATAGGCAGTTGCCACTGTTCCTTCACTGCCCAGGATGGGGCTGTGCTGGGGGCTGTGTAGGCAGGGCAACAGGCATGCCCGTTAGTTGCGCCACCCATGCCTCGAGCTGGCGTAGGGACTCAAGAACAGAGTCCCAAATCTCCCTACGCACCACAGTCCGGACGCTACGGAGGTTGAGTGGTGGTTCTCCTCCGGCCACACTTGCAGAGGGGGGGCGAGCCCCATCCCCTGCAGCACTTCCACCCACAGGTGGCACAGGGCCACCGGAGGAGGGTCCGGACTCGGCACTAGTGCCAGGTGCACTCGCCAGCTGAGGTGGGAGAGGTGGGTCCGCTGGAACCCGCCTTCCCTGTCATCCTATGTTTTGCATTATGTCATGACAATTTGGGTTAGTGACATATAATACCATTCACAATTAGTTGTAACAGCATGCATTAGTATTCCCATTAACCAAACACCCAGATATTCACACCATTGAACAGCATGCATAACACATGCATAATTTGAACAGAAATACACAGTCCAACAACATGCAGGGTTAATTGATGGCAACAGGCCATCAGGTGTGGATGTATGAACAGGGCAGATGCATCAACAGACATGCAGATATATATGACCCAACAGGACAAACGTCCAGGGGTGTTAATTGTGATTGCACATACCATTTTCACGTGGAATGGGTTATATGTGGTTATAGGGGGGGTAAAGAAAGTAATATTAACACCTTCGAATAACAATACATATGCTGTACATTTCTAATAGCTACAGTTATATACACACTACTGTTCTAACTACAGTTTCTTATATGATAACTATTTCAACTTGGTGATAGGACTGTTACTGCAACATCAATATACATTTTAGTGTTCTTCATGCACATTTATATCTAGCTTTGTTCAGTTACATCATCTTGCTACATTTGCTTTATATAGCTGTAGACAAGTGTGGATGTTTGGTATATCAGACAATAATCCTATCTGCATATTTCAGACTGAGAGCAACATATCCAGATTTTGGGATACACATTCCACATGCAGCAACACTTTGAACAGATTTCGCTGTTTGGTTTTGAATCTCAAATGCATTTCATTCTGTCTTGACTGCAGTATACTTTATTCAGGGGTTATTACTACTGTATTGCTGGATTCATGACACTTTCTCACACTCTCTCACTTGCTTTCATTTTACTATTCAGGATGGTACTTACTTCTAAGCTTTATTGACATGTTTTACCTGTAGTTATTACAATCCTTTCCAGCAGTCTCACTTCTGTCATGTTTCAGTATTTCCACAGGGATATATTTCACACATGTGATTTCATCATCTTCTGTAGCTATACTTCTCAGCCTGCTGCAGGTTGTGTACTATTTTCTTACAGGTAGGGCATTTTTATTTCAGAATATATGTCAGAGAGTTTCATTTTTCGGTTTAACTTACAGGCTGAAATACACTTTTGTAATCAAGCAAGACTTGCAGACACTTTCACACTGTTACTTGCAGATTTTATTCCTTACTGGCTACACTGCACTCTTTTGCTGACTGTCATACTTTTATATTTCTTTACGGTTACTGGTAGCGGATTACTGACCTGCCTGGTGGCGCAACCGCACCAGCCTATCGCCATAGGCTCTGCGGTTCGCAAAATGGACACCTGCAGCTGTAATATAAATTAAGTAATATTGGAATACACATCTCCATAATATCAGCTAGTTTAATTTCTTACATACATAATTAAATGTTACTTACTCAGTAGTGGGGCATTGGGTGTTTGCCGGGCCTCCTGGATCCAAAGGTTCAGTTGGTCCTGCTTGTGTCTCTTCAGGTCTGCATGGTGGTGACGGACCTGCTCACCAGTCCTTGGAATCCCTGTGGCACTGGTGAGATCATGAGCCAACCGGTCCCACGCCTCGGCCCTGTATGCTCCCCAGAGGACCTGGCCCTGCATGGGTTGGGCCTCATGATTATGGACTAGGAGCCAGACCATGTACCTGGACTCCTCAACACCCCACCTCTGTGCTCAGAAGCAACTACCCTCTCCTACTCCTGTCATTCTGCCTGCAGGTCAGTTCTGCAATCGTTTATGTTGTGTATTCCCGCCTATGGGGCTTATATAGTCCGTTTTTCCCGCACATATCTGTGATTGGCCATTTTGGAATTGTATCAACTTTAGTAAACCTGCATTGTCATGCTGTAGTTTGTATTCATTCCTATATATTAGCTGTTATTGCATTTCTAGGTACTGCTGTCATGGCTTAGTGGTTGTGTACCTTGACTATGGTGTATAGTATCCTGGGTTCGAACCTGACCACTGCTTTTTATTTTTCATGACTGTCTAGACATGCTGAGGGGTGTGTCTGTGTAAAGGCAGTTTTGATATGACTTGCTCAACGTTGCCCGTCGGTTAGCTTGTTTGCGCAGTGCGCAGCTCCGCACAAACGGGGTACGCTGGTTTAAGCCTCATTTGGCTATCGGCATGTATATTATGCTCAGCTCAGTTAGGGGCACATAGATTTAGCATGTTAGACCACTGCTCAGCTACGGGCACTCATTTTGCACCAGTTAAACCACTGCTCATCTACGGGCAGATGCACTCACTCTGTTAATCTGTAGCTCAGCTATGAGCACATTTGGCATTTTTTATTCTTTTGTTACCTCACATGTCTTCAATATAAATGGGCTATTTCATTACATTTTACATAAATTGTGGTTTTATGTGTACATATTTGTCAGGGACTTGTTTCCTGCTTATTTTGCAAAAAAAAAAAAAAAAAATTGGTGTTGTGGGGGCTCGAACAATGACTGCCTGCGCTTCAGCCAACATCTCTACCGCTACGCTATTGCTTCCTGGCTTATTTTGCATATTTAGTTCTTATATGCTTTCCCACTGACTGCTAACTGTAGCTGCGCTACAGGCACGCCTGCACAAATGAGCGCACTCAAGGTTAAACATTTTTACAATTTAAAAAAATATATAAAACATGTTTATTTATATGTTTTCTGTTCATAGTCTGTGGGGGCATGTGTTGTGTTCTGTTTATTCACATTTCCGTGGACTCTGTCGTGGGTGTTTACTTTAAGTACTTTTCCTCTTCTGGGGGCGTGTCCGCTTACAGGGCTCGGCCTACGGACACGCCCCCTACTGTCTTACATGGACCATGTTGGCCTTAAGTGTGATTCAGCATGCTCTCATTAATATGCAGAGCATGCTGACATCACTCCATTTAACTGCAGCCTCCGTGTATGAGTTACACGGAGGCTTCGTGAATCCTTCCCAAAGTTTTTTAGTTTTTATATCAGGAAAAACAACCATAACTCACAAGGAATTTATAAGTGACTATATATATATATATATATATATATATATATATATATATATATATATTATTAAGAAGTTCTTTACTAAGAATGCTTTTGCAAAACACATATCAAAATATGATGTAAAATATCAAATCAATCGTTTTGGTTCTACAGTTGTTAAATGATAACCACCACTGTAATTAGAATACAACACTTGATGCAACAGAGAACTATGGTTTAAGTGAAACTTATAGCTTGAAGCTTGATCTTAAAAAAGGGGCTTTTAGACATGAGAGGTGTCTATTATATAGAGAGGTATGTCATGTGATTTTAACCTTTAAATAGTAACAATTATCTGTGTTATTTTAACCTGAACGAGTACCTAAAGCATGAAGGTGCTTGTATTATATTTTCATTGCATTCTATTAAGCAAGAGTGAAGTGGAGTTCAAAAGCTTGGCCAACCTGAAAATTTCTGTTTTAGTTGTCATCTCAAAGTATCCTCTGCACAGTGGTTCCATTTAATAATTTATCATTGGAATACCCCACCCCATGTTAATTACCAAAAAAATCTGATCATAAATAAATTAATTTTTGCTTGAAGACTCTTCTCAAAATGGAGGATTTAATATCCCTGATCTGCAGTGGTTTAGTCTGAATAGTAGAGATACACTTTGGCATCTGAGCAATAATAAAGTAGCATTTGAGCCCACCTGTTCTATAACTGATCTCATAGCAGCCCAAGTTAGGGTCACATTGCCATCTGAGGAACATGGAGGAAGAATTGAGTCCTGCCCTTTCTTCCAGTCCTGTGTTCTACTGGTTTTGAAAACTAAATGTGCATTGCTTATCTTAAACAGTTACTTGTCACACTTAAAGCAACAGAAAATACTGCATTGAATGCAGTAACTAAATATTCACATTAACATGCTGTATTTTAAATGTTAATGTGTGGCATTTTTATTGTTTTAATTAATCTATTACTATACTTTGTCACAATGGTATACCAGATGCACATAGATAATAAACCAGTTACAATAAATGAATGAGAACAGGAAGGTATGTGCATATTTGTAAGCCGTTTTTGAAAAAAGGCATAGAAAATGTGAATATATGTATTATTACTACTAAAAACAGAAACCATAACTAAAAGGTGGACAGTGTTTTGCTATTACAAAATGAAGGCTGTCTTGTGTAGAACTCTATGTACATCTAAGATGCAAATATTAAGAGAGCCTGATTAATTAGATTCATTATCTACTACAAGTCATACCCCATACCTTTCAGGTTGCTTGTGAACATCAATGAAATACTTTTAAGTAACAGACCTTGAAGAGACATTAGAAATGCATGTGCTTTTGAAATACGCATATCTCAGATGGAGTATCTTACAAGTTCTCACCAAAACTGAATTTTCTGACAGTGGTCCTGAATTTCTATCCGTCAGGAAAATACCTGTCATGTGGCAACCATAATGAACTCTCTTCTGTGATAAAGCTTTCCTGGTTAAAACCATTTTCTTGGAAGGGTAATGGCTGCTACAAATTTAGGCTAATCCCCAGACAGCAAATCAAATCACTTCAACTGAGTGCATTAGTCTAAAGCCTCTTAGTATAAATAGGAGGATATGAGTTGTTTATCAGAAGGAGTGACCATCCCAAAACACCTACACACTGAATGATGTGGACAGCTAGGGAAATAATTTGCAAGTTTGTAAATGTTAGACTAGCATTTAACCTCCATCCTGGGTTCTTTTATCAAGCTTAGGAAGGCTTATTATTTTAGAAAAAGGGTCTGAAGTTTCTGGTACAAAATATATGAATGACATAGGGCTAGATCATATGCTAACATGAAAAGATCTGAGTAAAGAAATGGTAGAAGTTTTACTAGGGGAAGGGAACCACTGGAAAAGACTACCTGCAAAGTGGTAACTAGAGCCAAGGGGACATCCACCAATGAAGATGTGAAAAGAACTGAGACAGGGCTAGAAAATATGTTGTGCTACATCACAGAGAATGGATTATTCCAGAAGCATGTGATAGATTTCTGCGGTAAAGCTTGGAAGGGCTTTGAACAACATAACTTAAGGCAAATGATACAAGTGTTGGCTATATGAGAAATCAGGCAAATCTTGCTACATAGATGAAGCACATATTACATTCTCGCAAGGGCCTGACATAAAAATCAAATGGTTGCAAAGATGTTAACTGATCAAATTTTCTTTCTGGAGATACTTCTGGAGCACTATGGAAGAAAGTCCAGGAGTACCACAAAGAGCTTTATAACCCATGATGAAGAATTATGGAAAGTACAATACCTGAACTTATGGTCCCTGTTATGTAGTTTAATGATAGTAATAGTCTTGATGTGACACATAGTCTAGTGGTCACATAGTAGGTTTGGAATAAGTGAAGTTTTAAAACAAGCAATGGTTTAATTTGTGGGAAATTAGATAACCTTAGTGTCACAAAAGTATTTAAGGCATCAACAAGGGACACTACTGAATAATTGCAAACATGAAAGCATGTCTATTACATTCATTATCATCATCAACCTGATTTCTAAACCTCTTGCCCTGGTGAGGAGAACAATCATATCAATCTTTGCACCAGACTTCCCTATTGCAACAGTCTTCAGTGCATTCTATAAGATCACCAGGCATTCCAGGGCAAGCTGTAAGATGTTATCCTTCTGACATGAACTGGGTCTGTCACAGGAACTTCTAGGGGTCTATGCTAACTTAAATTCTTTCACTGGTAGAAGCTGATCCACCTTTGCTTGGAGAGAAGAATCCTTACTTTTCCATAAACCTTTGACTACTGATTTAGAGAAACTGATTTTTATCCAAAACAGCTTCATACAGTGCAGTGAATCACTTAAGTGCACAGTGGAGATCACAGTGGATTATAATAGGACAACATAAAAACTAAGATGAAACCTTAATGTCCATAAAGTGAATCATCTCCAGATCTTTACTCTGCCTTGACAACCTGTCTGAGAAGATGACTAATAGGATAGGAAAAAATGCACACCACTGTCACAACCCTATACCCACCATGAACATCTAGCATGTTACCAAGAACATGGGTACATATCTCATTGTTCAAATATAGGGTGCAACTGGCACACTGCAGCAGCAGCAGCATTGGGACCCTGGTACACTATTGCAGCATTTCCAACAAGGCATTTTGGGTTGCACAGTATTGGTAAACTCAAAAGGCCCCTTCAATAGCTATGTAATGACATAGAGTTTATCGTTTGATTTATTGCTGCATGGCCAAGATGGATTCTGCACTAATCCTCCTAAATCAGAGTTGTGACTTTTAGACAAAGTCTCCTTTGCATCACCCTGACATATACTTTTCCAAGTAACCTAAGGAGTATGATCCTTCTATAACTAGAACACAAACACCCTGCCTCTCTTTTTGAAAAGAAGGACCATATCACCCCAGGCTTCTATGCAGCAGGAAAAGTGTGTATTATCCACAATATCCCAACAATGTCCAGCACTTTCAACATTTCTGGATGGATGTCCTCCTTTTCTACAGCCTTTCCACACAGGAACTGTTTAATAGCTGCTGTGACTTCACCTACCAAAATGGATTATATTCCATCATCTGCTTCAGGAACTGCATCCTCAGAGTATAACATGTCCACAGGATTCATGCATTCTTCAAAGTGGCCCTTCTAACTCTCAACATTGGCCTTTCATAGGTAAGTGCTAGGTTAACTGCTTGTGTCGGCCATTTTAAGCCTAGACAACTTTCTTTGATGAGAATCAAACCCTGTATCTCTTGTTTGCAAGGCAAACACCATAACCACTATGCCAGCCCCTAACCCCTGCTGATTAAAACTCGGACAGTATTCTACTACCCCTTCTTGAGTCATCAGATAATTTGCATGAACCTATTTGAAGTTATATAAGCCATTCTCAGTGGTTACACAAAACCCCTGCCAACAGGCCTTCTGCTTAATGAGTAACTTCTAGCATTCCTTACTTGTCAGTATCTGTCAGTCAAAAATAAGGATTCCCCTGCTACTAATGCAAAAGCAGGCATCTTTTTTTAACTTGATGGCATCCCCCACTGCTGGCATTTACCAGCAGGTAAAGGGGTTATCACCATAAAAACGTCTGACTACCTTTTGGCCAGATATTCTTGCTGCTGTTTCAACTATTGAGAGCATTAATGGGGTTTAATCCATATCCCTGATATCTCTAAGTATATGGGAGAAGCCATTATGGAGATGAGAGACAAAGTTATCCCATACAGAACCTGCAGCTTAGCATCCCCAGAACACCCTCACTATATGGCAGGATTTCAAAGGTATGTCCAGCTATCTGCCATATGACCTAACTCAATATTTCCATTATGATACCTAACTTAAATACAAAATGATTTTTTTTTCCTTTTTGAGTTATAGTAAAGGTTTAACTACAAAATGAAAAAAAAAACAGTTCTAAACAGTTTAATTTATATAAATAAAACATATCACCCACCATACTGTACAAGGAAATAAACCATTATCAGTGACATAACAGGCTTCTTGGACTCTTTGTCAATAATACACAAAATAAAATGATCCAATAAATAAAGAAATTGCATAATCCTTTTTAATACGATTGGTGTAGTTGATTCATCATTACTATTACAGTATCTCTTGTTCTTAAATGCATATACTTGTTTTTGGCAACTGTTGCTATTTTAAACCAAATGGTTAAGTGCTGATTTTAAGTTTAAGTGACACTCTTGAGTAGATTATCAACTATTTAGCATCCTTGACAACATACAATGTATTATAATTAGAATCCTTTTTAATATTTAAAGTAATAGTAGAAGCCTCAGGGTATTTAATTGTCTTTCATTTACAACAGTCATGGAACATAACTGAAAATATACCACCATCACAAAGGAAAATACATCTGGTGAACAGCCTCTCATTATCTTCAAGGTTATAAAGAACATTGTGAACGAATTAAACTAAAGATTATTATTTCTTATCCCCAAAAAGTTAAACCTGCTCCATTTACTTTTGTGAAAATCTTTAGTAAATTTATTAGGGTACTATACTGTAACAAACTAATAAAAAAAATTATTGCTCATAAGGAAGAATCACCTGCAGTGGATTAATTGTGCTTTTCACTTTCTTAGGCTACACTGATACTTTTGTTGTACATACATCTGTTCTGTAGAGTACCAACCTGGTGCAGTCACTTTGCTTCAGGTGTCAGATTCAGTTGGTTCTGTGTTATGGTATGGAATAAGAGGCAAATATAACTTCACCACTTGATATAGGACTCAAAAGATTTCCTTTACAGCCTAGTCTTTCTGGCATTCTGTCTTTGTTTATGACCATGGACTGGAGGTTACAAGTTCTGGGATTTTCCTTCTTTTTACTGAATTTCAGCACTTTCCCCAGAGAAGTTGTTAATCTGTTCTGTGCTTCATTAGAGTGTCTGACCATACCTCTCTCAGCTGTTCAGATTATCACAGAATTTCCAGATTTTTACCTCATGTTTTTCATCTGTTCCTCATACATTTTGTGATTTTATGGCAAATCACTGAGGAGTGAAGTCACTAATAATGACATACATTTCCGTTTCAGACTTCATGTACTTCAGAAAATGCATGCAAACACAAATCTTGTTATTTTAGCCACTTTCTAAGTTTTTAAGAGGAATATTTAAAACCTGCCCTATTTTTGGGCATTTGTTCCCCAGAACAACAATCCTAACAAATCAAAGCTCCTACCTTTCTCCCCCACCCAAAGATCCCTGACGATATCTCTCTCCATTAAATCTAATAATGGTACCATAATTTCCCCAGATGCCCATACAAAACTCCTAGGAGTTATTGTAGATAACAATCTTAAGTTTGATGTACACATTAACAAAATGATCAAAGCCGTCAATTGAAAACTGGGCTCACTATATAGGATAAAGCCATTCCTAACCCCACCTGCTAGGACTGCCATTGCTCGCTCCCATCTACTCTCTACCCTCTTCTATGCTTCCCCTTTACTTGCCAACCTAAATACAACTGATCTTAACAAATTCTCTAGCTGCTATAATAACATACCTAGATTTGCCACTGGTCTACCCTACAAAATTCATCATTGTATAAATCAAAATTATCTTGGATGGCTAGAGCTACCCAGGCAGATTCAGTATAATCAACTTATTGTGGCTCACAAAGCACTTAACCAACCAGAAAATACACTTGCACTGAAAAACATCATCTATCCCCACTCCAACCCCAGATCACTCCGCTCATCTAATAGACTGGTAGTGCAAACCATCAAATGCAACAACTCAGCCAGAGACTCCCTGTTCGCCAACTCTGCTGGCAAAAGTTGGAACTCACTTCCTGCTAACATCACCCTAGATACCACCCTATCTCAATTCAAGAAAGCTCTCAAGCAGTATTTCAAATCTCACTGGTTATGTCCCTGCTCCAAGCCTGACTAAATTATGATTCATGCTAGTGTACTAATACTATGTTTGTAAATGGAACTCGACTATCTTTTTATTTGTTAAGCCAGAACAGACATTTGTGAGACTGTATAAATTTAACTGAGTCTGTAGAGTGTGTTTTATTTATACTATGTTATTATGACTCTTGTTCAATCTGTACATTGTGATGATTGGATATGTAACCACCTTTGGAGCTTTTCTCTCCGGGCCTCCACTGAAAATGGACATGTATCCAGTTGGACTATCCCAGTCAACAAATGTAAAATAAAATAAATAAATAAAAGCAACAATTATTTTAGGTTTTGTCCATATTTCTTGTTCTAAGAGGTTAAGAGGTATGCATCTGACTGACACACACACACACACACACACACACACACACACACACACACACACACACACACACACACACACACACACACACTCACATATGTGTGTGTGTGTGTGTGTGTGTGTGTGTGTGTGTGTGTGTGTGCGCGCGTGTGTGTGTATGTGAGCGTGTGCAAAGGCTGACAGAATTATCATAATGTAAACGCATATGCCACACCTTGTTACACAGCATATGATTGTGTTATTGCTTTATTTTTGCTCTGAATTTCATATCCTTGGATATAATACACAATATAATATAAGATGCTTCTAATGACCTAAATGTGGGTACCTTTGGAGAGCAAATTAGCGAACTGAAAAGACAGTCATTGCATTTAATCATGACACTATGTGTAAGTGTGTATGAAAATTACATTTCAGATACAGACTTTATACAGAATAGAAATGGGAATAAATGTGTGCTTTCATAGAAGAGCTTCTGATTCAAACTTATCTCAAGAATACTGAATGAGTGATTAGTGGAAATCATAAGCTTTGTGGTAGAAAACATTGGTCTCCCAGTGCAGTATTGTATATAAGGTAAAGGAGGTACAAATGTACACATTTTCTATGAAGAAAAATCTGCTTTCAAATAAAGAAAATATTCATTTAGATATATCATCATAAAAATGCCATTGAGTACTCCACAGGTAAATTGTAAAATAAAAATAAAAATAACTATCATGTGCTGATGTTATGGAAAATAAAAAAGAATGATAAAGTCCTAGCACAATGGTGCAAATTATTTATAGGAGTAAAGCATATCATACTGCATTCAAAATTTTGCAATTGCAACCAAAGAGCACATAAAGTATATAATAGCTATTCTTTGTATTGAGTAATCAATTCAGAAAACACATATATGTTGATAGATTGACAGATAGATAGATAGATAGATAGATAGATAGACAGATAGATAGATGTGTGTGTGTGTGTGTGTGTGTGTGTGTGTGTGTGTGTGTGTGTGTGTGTGTGTGTGTGTGTGTACGTGTGTGTTTGTATTTACTCATGCACATACGCTCTAGTGTACTGCATTATATTTCTTCGCTGGAAATCCTGATGTATACTATTTTTACTCCATGACAGTCTATCAATTGTTATTAAAATAGTTCAAATATTTCATCAATCTGCAGTATTAATAAAATGTGGGCAACATCAAATCGTTTGCCATTTTTTTTAAATGATTAATCTCCTGCCTTCATTTAAGAGTACAAAAGTCAAAACTTTAATAGCAACAGCAATGCATCCAGTTCATTACTTAAACCCTAAGGGAAAAAGTGTCAAATGTGCAGATGAAAATTGTTTCACCTTTGAACAATTCTAACATGTTTTAAAGCTCCTCTATAAAAATGCACTGGGTGAGATTAATGGTCCTCCATGGAATGTTCTGCCACATGGTCTTTAAGAAGTTTGTCAGTGATTACCTGTCTATGGTTCTCCTGCTGACATTTAAACTTTCTAGCTGTCATGGCTAGATAAGAAATGAGGCATAGGTATCACAACAATACATCACCTCCATTGTCTCACATGTAATGTGATCTACAATTCTTTAGATCCTGCGATTAATTGGAATTTCTGATCTATATAACAATAAGGTGAATGGTATAATGACTGAACATTCCTAAGGTCCGGTTTTGCAAAATGTTATTTGGATTCAAGGGGACTAAAGTTTTTAAATTAAAAAATGCCAGGAAATCAAAATGATTATTTTCAGTTCTGAATGTAAATCTTAAAGCTTGAACTAGATTTTCTTTGAATGTCTTATCTCTCAATTGAAATTACTACAAAATATATACTGAATTCAATTGCCCCACTGTTGCATCAAGTATTATAATAATTGTAACTAAATCTTTATATCAGATAAGCAATTGTAAATGGTAAACATTATATTTTAAAAATATATCTCAGTCTTGAACTTCAAAAAATCGGTTTAAGTCATATGTCATTAAGTAATTCATCCATTTCCCAGTCTTGCAGTGCTCTTCTTAAAAATGAGAATGCTGACACCTTTATTTTATGAATTTACTTAGTGCATGATCAACATTACCTTCCCAGAATGTATATAGCCTCCATATAAGAAACTGGATGTTACTCTGAGTTAACACATATTGTAGTCCATATCATAAACCATGTTAATAGCATTTAGCATGAGACCCTGTATGTTCTGATTTGAATACAGCTGAAAGAAATGTGGATTAATACAAATTCTGAGATTATATACTATTACTGAACCTCGGTTGTCTGTCTCTACCAAACTATAATAATTTATTCTGAAATACAAAACTAAATTGTTATACAAGTAGAAAATAGATATTGCCATTAAAAATATACAGAGTCTCTCTAATTAACCTATCTAGCATACTGTCAAATAGGGATCAGCTATAGAGAAGCTAGCAACGACAATATAGTGTTCCATGCATCATTAAGTTTCTTGTATTGTCTTCTTCATATGTTTATATAAAATTCACTGCTGATCAAAATGTATGTATAATATTCATGGATGTCAGCAAGAACTTTTCTGGATGGGGAGGGTGGAGACATTTTCTGCAAGACACCAAATTAAGAGACTGAAACCAAAATTACTAGTAAAAGCCAGGTAGAGAATTTGCAAGAGAGATGACAGATTTTGTCGGAGATACGATTGCTTTGCTGGGGAAACAATTTATGTCAGGGATCCAGAGGCAGAGCCCAGCAGAAACCGTGAGATTTTAGATGTTCTGTGGTCAGGGTTGAATTAATAATGATGGGGCTGCAGCTTCAAGCCAATGTGTCTGAAATAAGCCCTGCTGTTTCAACTTACAATTTAGTCTGAAATCCTGGCACTATTGTCACACAAAATAAACAGGCCATTTATCAGCTCAAGGCCCAATGCTGTCCACATTGGATCTTAGAGCACTTTTTCAACCTTTTAATGCCCTTGTCATCACTGTGCTCCTGACAAATATTTCAGCTGGGGGATCAGTCATTTTAATCTACAAATGTATTTCATACCCACCACTTATAGGTTCATAGGTGCTTACGAAGGTAATGACCACAAAGGCCTTTTTAAGCCTAGCCATGCATCCCAAATCTCTGACAAGTTTTGATACCCTTCATAAGTGTAAGCATGGGCCTGGAAGATGAACCATTTACAGGTTACCTGTTTGCATCAGTGACATAGGTGCCAAACCATGGATGAATTCCGGTTTCCCATCCAATTGTCCAAGTTGCACTTGAATTGGATTAGGGAGGAACTCTGATTCACATGGATGGGGAGCTTGTTCCATAGACAGGGTAGTCTCTGTTATACATACCTATCTCTCCAGCAGGTCCTATTTATATCACAAGCAAGGTTTAAGTCTTTAGAATGGATAATTCTGGTACTGTTTGTTTTGTGGATATTTAGGAGGTCCATCAGAGTGGGATCTGACAATGCCCTGTATGCCAGGCATAGATCCCCCTCAAAAGCCTGTAGGAGACAGAATACAGGGATAGGGCCTTGAGGTTGTCTGCATAGGACATATTACTTATGCCTTGTATTCTTTTAGTGAGGAACCTCAGTGGGCATTCTAGTTGCTGGATATGCCTGGTTAGGTACATACCAAAGGGGGCATTGTACTCAATGATAGGTCTGATGAATGCCGAATACAGTGGAACAATGACTTTCTTGGACTTAGATGCCATACCTTTGTTTATAAGTTAAGCAACATAGAATGATTTCCTCACCACTGTAGACACGTGATGATCAAAGACTTGATTGCTATCTATGTGTGTCTCTAAGTCCCTGACTACTGGATCAACTCTAAGGGGTGTGTTGTCAATATAATAGTTAACAGAGATAGATGACTTCCCAAACGATACTATTATGCATTTCTTGGCATTTAGTTTTAGTCCATGACTAACACCAATTGTTTGTCTATGTCAGCCCCTCCTGGAGAACATTTGTGTCAGTGTGAGATTCAATGACAGCTCCTAATTTGCAATCATCTGCAAATGTAGTCAACCAGAGACCACTGACATTGGCCTTGACTTCTGAGAAGTAAATGCCAAAAAGGAGCAGTCCAAGAACTGATTCCTGAGGGACTCCACTTAGGACAGGCCTCTTTGTAGAGGTGGACACCCCGATTCTAACTTCCTGGGTCCTGCCAGTGAGCCAGTTAGCTATCCACTGGGAGACATACAAGTTTGTACCTCACCTCTTGAGTTTGTCAACAATGCCTGAGTGGGGTATTGTGTCAAATGCCTTGGCCAGGTCAAGGTAGGCAGTGTGAATGGTTTTGACCTCATCCATTGCTTTGGTGACCTTCTCAAAGAAGTCCATCAGGTTGAGTAGGCATGATCTGTCCTTTATGAAACCAGACTGGGTTGGGTCCAGTGTCTGGAGGTTTACTATATCTCTGTTGATCATCTCCATGATAATTCTTTCCATGGCTTTACATATAAGACTAGTGAGACTTATGGGTCTTTAGTTTCCAGGGTTTGTAGATGGCCCACCTTTGTGCAGAGGGATGACTGTTGCCTTTCTCCATTCATGAGACACAAAGCCTGTTTGGATGCTACAGTTAAATGGTAATTATAGGGGCCCTGATATGTCATGTTTCATGGTATTTAAAAGGCATCCTAGGATATTGTCTGGGTCCATTGATGCAGTGTTCTTCGTCTTAGAGAAAGCATTAAGGACCTGTTCCCCTAATGATAGTAGGGGAAGTTATATTTGATATTTCCTGAGGGAAGGTTGAGGGGGAGAGAGGAGTAAGGTTGGAGCTGCATTTATCAGCCAGGAGGTTTGCTATATCTTTTGCTTCAGTATAGGTGACTCTATTTAGAATGAGCTCTGCACACAACTGTGTATTGCTTTTGAGGTTGCAGACATAGCTAAAGAATGCTTTGTGGTTGTCCTTGGCCTGGGAGGCCAAACTTACCTCAAAGTTGGCTTTGATAGACTTTATTTTTCCTCTCAGTTGTTTGTTTAGTTTAATGAGAGTGATTTTATCCTGCTGGGTGCTGCACCTAATTTTTGCCATGATTTTCTTCCTCCTGTTATACATCCGATTGATTTTGCGATTCCACCAGGGTGGCTTGTTTTTTGAGTTAGTTCTGTACTTCTTCCGGGGGGGGGTACAGCTGCCTCTATGCAGCTATTAACATGCTTGTACAGAGTTTCTGTGAACAGTTCTGCATAGGCAGAAGTGTTCACAGGGTTTATAGAGTCTTGAACTTTACTGACTGTGTACACTTCTCTTTTCTCTGATCAGTTAAACATAATAACTAAAATAAAATATTAACTTGTTTCACAGACAGCAGACACATACACATGTGCGCACACAAGTACAGATATACATCAGATGTGCACACACACACACACACACACACACACACACACACACACACACACACACACACACACACATTATGTGCACACATATTTAATGGATCAAACTACATCAGGAAGGCAGTTTGCTATTTTAGGTATATATTTACTTGTAAAGTGACTAGGCTTACATAGTCTGATAAAGAAGAAGTTTCCATTGCTGAAACAGGATAGCTATTTCTGTTTTAATAACCAATTGGCCTCTGTAAAATGAGGAAATGTCTAGAATCAGATAATACCAATAGAGCACATATCACATTTAAAGGCCATAAAAATGCCTTTTACTTAATTCATTAGAGAAATCCCATCATCAAAGCAGCAACTCATCATTAAAATTATTATAAACCTAAAGGAATGATGTTAGTAGTTAATACAATTTATAACAGCAGCATTGGGTCCCGTTTATTTCTTTGATCTGTCTCAACAATGGAAAAGTAGAATGGTATATAAGGATAGAAATTAAGGGTCAGCAAAAGAAGCATACAAAGATGGGAGAGAAAATATATAGAAATACCTGGAAATTAGGAGTGGGAACTTACTCATTACTATCATATGCTGCATAATTTCAGAACCTTAGAAACCTTGCCTCCACAGGTGCTAGTGCATGTTCCAGATTTATTTCAATTCTGACTGCACAAAACAAGTATATCCAGCTGACACACCAAGATATACTAAATTTGTGCTTTTACAGTCCGCAGAAAAGTTAAATTGGTAAATACGCCCATCACATTATTCTTGTAGCTGTTAGTACTATTCACATATTTACACGTTACAAGATTTACATGGATATGTCCCTTTCCTGCTTGATAACAGCACATTTTTACTCCTTACAGGTTTATAGCACAATAACTGTTTCAGAGATTGATTGTTCTTAAAGCAAAAATTAGCAGTTTCAGCCAATAAACTTTTATATTTCTCATCAGCAGTCAGAGTATGCCAATTCTTTTTCACTATATCATGATATATAGTGATTGCTGTCTGCAAGATTTGTGAATGCTACTATGATGGTAAAACAAATAGGGCCCTAAGGGACAGGATACATGAACACAATATTGATATTTCTAAGAAAGATATCAGAAGTGCCCTTGCTAGACATGTTGCATCCACTGATCCTTCTCATAAATTTACATTCCTAGTATTACAGCTGATTAAACCTAACATTAGGAGAGGTGACATTAAAACAAAGACTGAGTGTGCAGAAACAAAATGGATTTTAGAAATGCATGCTGACTGTGGGAAAGACTTAAATGGTTCTGTACCTTTAACACCTGTGCTGAGATCTAGAGCTCTACCCTACCCTGATTTGTAAGTGAGTATTTAAGGAATGTTTTAACTACTGTGTATTAGATCTGAGGAAGCTCCTGTGATAGGCATGAAAGCGCTCATCTTCTCTGTGTCCTTTATTGTTTTACTGTTTTGAACTTTTGTTTTAATAAATTAATTTTGAGTGGAAATCTCTGCTGTGTTGGCTGGATACACTTGTTTTGTGCAATCTGATTTTTCTGGGTCATCCAGCCTTGTCTGCATATCCCGTTTGTTCTTACTTTATTTCAATTCTATTTTACTCATCATAAACAATGCAAACTGAGAGAGGCAGTACAGCTGTGTCAGGTTTCACTGTGTTTATACTGACACTGCTGTATCTCCTACATCAGCAGCGCAATTCAACTTGGCAACACTGTGCTGCTCTGAAAGAGTAACATAAACTCTGAAAGAGTAACATAAAAAAAGAAAATCAAATAATTACTGTTTAGGTTGCACAACATATTTATGTATGCATTCATTTTGTTAACAGGTTATCTTGATTTCAGAATGATGTTAACTCAATCAATTCAGTTAGGTTTACACTTGCAACTGTGTTACAAATTTGGTTAACATATTCTCACTTAATCCAACACTGCTATTCTGCAGTGTACTGTCCTATGTATGACTTGGATGTTTGTCTTTTTAATGTAACATAATGCAAGTATGAGACAATTTAAGTGTGCAATCACCCCACCATGAAGTTGCAGGAAAGTTTGATTGATAATCCAATGATTTATAACAGCGAATTTCTGGGGTACCCCATAACATAAAACATGTCAACGTCCCTCACTATAGCACAATGTACATGAAGGACAGTATATAAATGTTAGTAGAGAAGTATATAATTACACAGGACAATCATGGTGATGTTACATTGTCATGTGCACACATTTGCATTTGTTGCACAACCTGTGATGCACAGTACCATCTGTTACAAACAGTGGGTTTTCAAGAAGTACAAATGTGCTTTTTAACACTGCTAGTCTTCTCATGTGGCATTTGTGAATGACTGTGTGTTCTTTACATTGTATTAACTAGACATGTATGTGGTTCAATGCTCAGCATGAGAAACCTGTGGGTGGGTGTCTTTGTATACTCCCTGGTGCTGTATCTATTTCCCCTGAGAAGGATGCATTTAAATCTTCACACAGCTCCCTAATCCCACTTTTACTGAAGGTGAGGTCATCTTGAAAAATGTGCACTCCCTCTGCTTAAGAGTCAGACTTCTCCTTTGGTGTTTATGACTAATACAGTGTTTCCAGATTGCACAACTAGATAGATAGGAAGTTCAATGCTCAGCATGGAAAATGTGTGTGTGTGTGTGTGTGTGTGTGTGTGTGTGTGTGTGTGTGTGTGTGTGTGTGTGTGTGTGTGTGTGTGTGTATGAATGTGTGTACATCCTCTCTGAAACACAGTAATGAGGTCATCATGATAAAAGTGCACTTTTTCTCCTTAATAGTAAAGCGTCTCTTGTGGTGCTTGCAACTAATACAATGCTTTCTATATTGTATAATTAAATAGGTAGGAGATTCAATGCTCTGCATGGGAAACTTGTGTTTAAGTGTAACACTGGGTGTTGTATCCACTTCCCCTGAGAATAATATCTTTAAGTTTTCACACAGCTCCCTTATCCCACTTTTTACTGAAACATCCTCTCTGAAACACACTGACAAGGTCATCGTGACAAAAGTGTACTCTCTCCCCCTTATTAGTCTGACTTCTCCACTGTCACTTGTGACTAATTCAGTGCTCTCTAGATTGTGTAACTAGATAGGTAGGAAGTTCAGTGTTCAACAGGGAAAACTTATGTGTGCAATGCTTTGTGCTGTATCCACTTCCCATGAAGCAAATGCATTCAACTGTACATACAACTTCCTTATCCCACTTACAGAAACATCCTCTCTGCAGTACAATGATGAAGTTATCATGACAAAAGTGCACTCCCCTTAAGAGTAAGACTCATCCTGTGGCACTTGTGTTTCTTACACTGTGTGCATGTGTGTGTGCGTTTGTGTGTGTGTGTGTGTGTGTGTGTGTGTGTGTGTGTGTGTGTGTGTGTGTGTGTGTGTGTGTGCGCACACATGTGCATGTGTGTGTGTGTGTGTGTGTGTGTGTGTTAGACTGTAAATGAATTCAAGATTGGTTTACACACATTTCCATAGCAATACACTGCTGATGTCATCCCTTCATAGATGCTGTATGCATCACCTGTACTCATTATTCTCCTGTGGTGCTGGAGGATGATAATAACCTGTATAGATTGTGTAACTAGATATGCAGGTGGTTTGAGTTCATTCTTGGTTAAATAGTGTGATTGTGATTACTATCATATACAGTTGACCACCTCACAACCCCCTTGATATTCACTTCCACTTCTGAGATGGATTTACAGTAGCACAGTGTTACACTAGCAAATCCTGGCATTCCCAGGGAAAATATTTTTTTGGCCACACAATGATTACATAATGCTTACATAACTGCTGTACCTCACATTTAGAGTACAAATTCTCCTATGTTATATGACTTTGATACCGTGCTTTGTACTTTGTGTAACTACATATGTATGATGTTTTAGGCTAGCTGTGAGTGTGTCTTACACTCTTATATTGTCTATACTACTCTTCAAATACATATATGATGTTTAGCTGTGCAGTGTTATTGTGTCCTTCAACCACTTTTTACCACAAATGTTCAGCTAATAAACAGTGGTTATTGTGACTCCCCTGCACTGGCCCAGTAATCAAGAAGCCTCAATCTTCACCACTGCCAACAGTGAGGGACATACACACTGGAAGGATGACAAGTACACACACAGTAAAATACAATTTCCCCTAAGAGCACACAGAGACCACAGTCAGTCTGGGGCTGGTTTCTCCATATTTCTCCAGATCCTTAATAAGACTCCCCACTGGCACAGCTATAGGGTTGAGATCTCAGATGAGTGGTCAAGGCAAAACCTCCAGCACCCTCTCTGTCCAAACACTGCTTCATGTCCCTGCCCAAGTATCTGACACACACGCACTTTGAGATTTGATTTATAAACAAATGTACAAACACCTGGGAAAGGCAGGCACAGGTTTACTAGCTACGCCCCCTTCTGCCCATAATATAAGGTAGTTACAACTACTACCAATCACTCTTATCAGCTACTCTAGGCCCTTAACAAAGGGTGTCCAATCCTACTGTGTAATGTTATTAATAATCCCAATGGTAGTTTTGACCAAGCACCAAGCTATTAAGAGTGGCCTGTACAGTGTCACCAAATACATATGCAAGTACTCTAAGAACTTAAATATGTCTCACAAATATCAGCCACAAAGATAGGTTTAAATATATTTAATAATAAATAATACAAGAACAAGACAATACTCAGAAAACAAATACAGTTAATTTAGAGTTCAAAATCACAGAAAATATTTTTAAACAACATTGCAGGACAGTCTTAAATAAACACAGAAAAAAATCTAAACTAATCTTTACTATTTGCTATCTATATCTAAAAGAGATACTATGCCCTAAATCCTACTTAAAGAGCAAGCCAAGTGCAGATGGTGATGATGAGTGGATGTTCTTGCTAGGTCCAAGACAAAATACAAAATGTGCAGTCTCTCTCTGAGAGAGTTCTTAAATTAATATCATATTTTACTGCTGGGTTAGCCGGGATGACATCACTTTTTCTCACCTAACTTCAGTTCCCAGGCTAAATTGAAACTAATAGAATTTTAACATCTCCATGTTAAAAATACATATCTCTCAGATTATTTCACCACTGTGTGAGCATAGTCCATAAAAAACAGGAGTCAGATTAGCACTTTCATTCCTTTACTGTTGGAACTTCTTCAGAAACATTTGATTTAAAAATCAGACCAATTAAATACTGTCAAGCTGATGACATCACTCTATCATTAAGACTTTGAACAAATATTTAAAGCAATAATAACATAAAAACATGGAAAATGAATGAAAACTTCTTGATTAGAAAATATATAATACACCACTATACAGAATTGGAAATACCATATTTCTACATTCAATGTTAAAAATTGTGTCTTATATATCTATATTTCAATAAACCTTTAATGGAAATGGTTTCGTTCAAACCTGGACCGACATCAGCCCTAAGAAGGACCTACCATTTCAATTCTGACATTTCCAAGTAATTATTACTTGAATCAACAAACCTATTGGTATCCACCTATTGCAGAACTAAAAAATAAAACTCCTGTTTTTTATGGAATGAAAGCGCTAATCTGACTCCTGTTTTTATGGACTACACTCACACAGTGGTGAATTAATTTTGTGTTTGAAGTAGTTTAGTTTACATGCCTCTCAGATGTTTGCCAGATCTTGGAAGTTGTAAAACAATACAACACTTTATATTTCAAACATAGTGATTACTTTTCTTTCAAGACAATATAAAAGCTTCTAGCTCTAGACATTGTGTCTGCTATTGAACTGAAACTGAGAGATAACATCTTTTCTTTATTACCCAGCTATAAAGTAACTTAACCTCAACTATTCTTAAGTTTTGCAGGTTAATCTTTTATGTTCCAGCAGGGTATGCTGTGGTTACATCCTTGAAGCTCAGTACATAACATACAGTTCTGTATAAATTATATCAATATTCACAAATGGCATAGAATTATTTACAGAATTCTAGATAGCTGGGCTGGCAGTGTGACATTTCTTCCCCCCACTGAAAACTCAAGTAAGTTTTTCAAGTGACCCTTGAGAAACGTTTCTTGAGATGGTTGAGCCCATCTGGGAATGCCTTACCCCATTCTCTGTCTTGAGAGCCCATCTGTGTTGGCATTGCTAACCCCACTATGGTGCTGCACTGTCATATCATATGCTTGCAGTCTTAGACTCAACCTTAGTAACAGCATTTTGCTGGCTGGCTCGATGTAGCCATGTTAAGGGATTGTGGTCTGTAGCTACAGTGAGTTTCCTTCCATACAGATAAGGCTGAAGTTTCTGCAGTGCCCACACTATGGCTAGGAATTCCTTTTCTACAACTGCATAGCATTCCTCCCTGGGTTGGAGCCTATGACTGAGATATACCACTGGGTGCTCTTCTCCCTCTGAGGAAACCTGGCTAAATACAGCCCCCACCCCATGTTTTGAAGCATCCACCTGCACAACAAATTCTTTGCTGTAATCTGGACTGGCTAACACAGGGGGTCCTCCCAAAGCCCCTTTAAGCTTCTAGAATGCCTGCTTACATGCTGGGGTCCACACTACCTTATCTGGTCTGTTTTTCCTTGTCAGTTCTGTGAGGGAAGCAACTATGGTACTATAATTGGGGACAAACCTTCTGTTGTACCCTGCAGATCCCTAAGAATGCCCTCAACTGCTTTTTGGTAACAGGGTCAGGCCATGCCTGAATGACTTCCACTTTGGCAGGTTCTGGCCTGATCTTACCATTCCCCACTCTATGTTCTGGGTAGGAGACTTCTACTATACCCACCTGACATTTGCCAGGCTTAATGTTCAGCCCTGCCCTCTTTAGTCTGCCCAGCACCTTCCTGACATCATGAAGGTGCTCATGCCAGGAATGGCTGTAGATGACAATATCATCTAGGTAAGCAAGGGCAAAATCTCCTGCTCCTGCTATGATATGATCTACCAGCCTCTGGAAAGTCGCTGGGGCATTTTTCATCCCAAAGGGAATCTTTGTGAACTTATACAAGCCAAACAAAGTCACAGAGGCTGACCTCTCTCTAGCACTGGGAGTTGATGGCACCTGCCAGTAATGCTTGGTAAGATCAATAGTGGTAAGGTACTTAGCCCCACCCAGCTGCTCTCGGGCTTCATCTGTCCTAGGCATGGGGTAAGCATCTGACTCTATGTGAATATTTAATTCCCTGTAGTCCACACAGAACCTGGTGTTGCCATCCTTCTTTTGTACCAGCACCACTGGGGAGACCCAGGGACTGCTGGACTCCTGGATTACCCCTAGTTCCAACATTTCCTGCATCTCCTCCGGAAGAAGTCTGTTTGACACTCTCAGGCACCCTATAAGGATTCTGCTTAATAGATCTTTGGGGTCCTTTATCCACATGGTGCTGCACCAGGTGGGTACATCCTGGTTTCCCAGTGAACATGCCCCCAAACTCCTGTAACACTGATCAGATTTCTCAGACCTGGGCAGTGGATAGCTTCTGGGACATTTCTACCCCTTCCACTGAGGTGTCAGGCCAAGCCACACTGAAGAGATCAGTCACCAGATCCCCTCAAGCTCCTCCTGTCATCCACTGCAAATACTCAGCACAAGGGCCTCCCTATCATGGGAAGGCTTCATCATGTTAACATGGTACAATTTGTGCCCCTGCCTCCTGCGTAGCAGTTCTACCATGTAATTAACATCACTGACCTCCCTTACCACCTCATAGGGTTCCTCCCAAGCTGCCTGCAGCTTGTTGTGTCTGACAGGAATGAGAACCATTACCTGCTGCCCTACAGCATACTCTCTAGCTCGAGCATTCCTGTCTTACCAGACTTTTTTTCCTGCTGTTGAGCTTCTGCCAGGTTCCCCTGGGCCAAGCCCATGAGTTCCCTGAGCCTTGCCCTGAGATTTAGGACATATGCCACAACAGACTCCTTTTGGGATTCACACTCACCCTCCCACTCATCTCAAATCAAATCTAGAGATCCCCTCACCCTATGCCCATGCAGCAACTCAAAGGGTGAAAAACCTGTGGATTCCTGGGGAACCTCTCTGTAAGCAAACAACAGATGGGGCAAATATTTGTCCCACTCCTTCTTGAACTGGTCTGCAAATGCCCGTAGCATGGACTTGAGCATAGGGTTTAACCTCTCAACAAGCCCATTAGTCTGGGGATGGTAGCAGGTGGTCTTTAGGTGCTTCACCCCACAGTGCTTCCACAGACAAGCCAGCAGGTCTGACATGAAATCAGCACCTCTGTCAGTCAATATTTCTTTTTGGAAACCTATCCTGCTGAAAATCTCTAACAAAGCATTTGCCACCATTTCTCCCTCAATGGAGGACAGAGACACCACCTCAGGGTATCTGGTAGCATAATCTACTACCACTAGGATATACTTTTTCCTTGTGGAACTTGGGGTACTCAAAGTCCCCACAATATCCATAGCTGCCCTCTGAAATGGCTTCTCAGTCACAGGCAAAGGCATCAAAGGAGCTTTCACCTTGTCTACTGCCTTGCCTACCTTTTGGCACTGCTCACATGTCCTGCAGTACCCTGTTACATCTCTGGAAATCCCAGGCCAATACAAGTTCTGCATAATACATCCATACATTTTATGCCCATATGATCTGCAAAGGGAATATCATGGGCCATGGCTAGAAGTGCCAGATGGTAGGCTCTAGGAACTACCAACTGCTGTACTCTCTCACCTTCTAGCCCTCCCTCAGAGGTCCACTCTCTATACAGTAACCCTTTGTCCCAGTATACAGATTTCCCCCTTCTTTTGAGAATCAGGTGCCTCACTAGCTACCTCCCTCAAGCCTTGTAATGTAAGGTCTGAGATCTGAGCCTGTCTTAACTCTCTCTCTTTGTAACCATTCCCTGCTCCCCTTCCACAGGAAGTCTGGTATCCTCTGACAGCAGTGCCTCACTGTCAGCCTGGGTACTACTACTCACCTCTGCCCTTTCAGTCACTCTGTCCAAGGGAACATCAGTACCCACCAGCAGCTGTGGCTCACCTTCAGTCTCACTGCTACAGGGTAGCTCCCTTCCTGTAGTAACCACTTCACCAGCCCTGGCTGCAAGTGTGCGGTCTGTCTGGGTCTCCCCCAGGCTACCAGACCCACCTGCTTGTTTCCAAGCCTGACTGCATGTAACTGCATGCACACACGATACTGCATTATCAAAATCATTCCTTAGCAAGATATCTGCAAGGATATACTCAAACACACCTACTTGCTGGCTTCTTTTTCCCTTATCCCAGTTAAGGTGAACCCTAGTCAAAGGTATTTAGAATGGGGTCCCTCCTATAGCTCTGACTGAAGTAGACTGCCTAAGCAAGTAGTGCTCCTCTGTAACCATTGCAGGCTACACAATGGTTAGGTCAGAGGTTGTGTCTCTCTTAGCAGTGGCCTCTTTCCCTTCCACTAAAATGGGATATGACCTCTTGTGGTAGGTTGGTACCCTTGTTGTCTCTGAGACAGCTTACTGGTGGCATTTTGTCATTCCAACTTACTGGCTCTCCCACCTTTTGTTCCCCACCTTGCCTCTGTGGACATCTACATACTACATGGCCTCACTGATTGCATTTAAAACATTTAACCCTTAGTTCTGGACATGTACCTGGACTAGTGGCTTCACCTGCTACTGGTGGACTCTGTTGGGGCAGTCTGGGATGCCCACCATGGGCTCCTTTAGACCCATGAGCAGCACTGGGTGTCCCTTTCCTGTGTAGTGATGTCCTGCATGCTAGGTCTAGGTCTCCCTTCTTCCCCAACTCATCTGAGGTATTGCATTGTCTATCAGCTAACCAGATTCTCATGTCCTCAGGCAAAGTCCATGAGATCCACTAAGGATCTCATGAAATGCAGGGGCAAATCATGACAAATCTGGCAAAAAAGCAAAAACCCATCTGATCTCACCCAATACAAACAGCTGTGAAACAAGGTTAAGTACCTAGTACTATAAAACAAAAAAAGAACACTACCTCACATTACAAAATCAACATAAGCAAAACCCAAAGAAATTATGGAGCTCTCACAACTCTTTATTAAACCCAGGCTCTAGTAATAATCCTTTTCCCAGACCCAAATAAAACACCTATTGAAATTGTTGCAACCTTCAACTCCTATATCACAGATACTATAGCCAATCTAACCACTACCTTTCCCAAGACCAACTTGTCCACCACAGAACTCTCCACAGCTAACACCAGTACTCCTCCTCTCCCAACTTTACTCTGCTACCTATACCCACCCCGGCTATTAAAAAATTGCTCCTAAAATTCGAACCATGCACAAATGCCCCTGACAATATATTCGCCAAATACCTGCAAATCTCAGCCAACTCAATTGCATACCCTATCAGCATACTTCTTAATAAATCAATCCAAGAATCTTATATGCTCATCATCTGGAAAAAAGCTTATATCCTTCCTCTACACAAGTCGGGCCCCAACATAGACACCACCAACTTCTGCCCCATTGCTATACTATCACCCATCTATAAAATTCTGGAAAAATGTATTCATTCTCAACTGCTTCACCATCTGACTCACAACCACATCCTCTCCCCCACCCAACATGGATTTAGGCCAAGACATAGTACCACCACTGCCCTCATATCCTTCATGGACACCGTCAACGTAGTCTGTGATGCTGGTAAAATCGTATCTTCACTATTTCTTGATCTTTCTAAAGCTTTCAATAACATATCCCACTCTCTCCTTCTAACATAGGTATCTCACCTTAAACTCTAAACTGGTTTACTAATTACCTCCCTAACAGGCAACAATCAACTAAATGGCAGAACGCTTACTCCCCTTTCCTAAACACTGCCACTGGTATTCCTCAAGGCTCCATTTTAGGCCTACTTCTGTTTAGCATATTTATCAATAACTTCCACACTGCACTCTGTCAAGCCTCAGTCATCCAGTATGCAAATGACTCCTCTATCATCTGCACAGCAAGCAACTCCTCAGAGCTACACCAACGCACCCAAAACACCCTCACCTCCAACAAAATTTGGATGTTTAGTAATCATCTTGCCCTGAACCCCAACAAAACTAAAAAAAAACTTTGCCCCCAAAAAGTCCACACCCCTACAAAAAAAGAACTTCACCATTCAATCCCTAAATGTTACCACCATTGACACTGTACCTAGCACAAAACTCCTAGGTGTTATCATAGATGAAAACCTCACATTTGACCTGCACATGTAGTCCAATGTCAAAAAGACACATCAAAAGCTTGGAACTCTCTACCGACACAAACATCTACTCAGTGCATCAGCCTGACTTTCCCTTGCCTCTTCTTTTCTATTACCCTCTCTTTTATACGGTGCTCCCCTCATCAATATTCAGTCATCTCTAAAGTCCAAACTAGACTCATGCTGCAACAAAATTGCTAAGTTTGTAACTAATGCCTCCTACTCATCCCACCACTGCTTATTATTATTATGCAACCTAAAATGGCTTGAACTCCTCAACTATCTCACCTTTATCCAACTAACTACAGCTCACAAACTCAATCATAAGCCATCCATGTGTCCTGCTCTATCTTCTATACTTACTTTATACCAGTAGTGTCCAACCCGCGGCCCGCGGGCCGCATGCGGCCCTCAGAGCTCTTCCATGTGGCCCGCGACCCTTAAATTGAAATTTTACTTTTTTTCCGTGTGTTTTCACATCCGCGTCCTTCAGCTGTTGTGCGCATGCACCACATTACTTTTTTCCCATTTTTTTTAATGCCAGCGTCTTTCAGCTGGTGTGCGCATGCGCCAAAGCACCGTCCTGTCGTTTTTTGCGTCAGTAGATTCATTCGCGGTACACAGCTGAAGGAAGAGGATTGTGATCGCGGCGAAGAAAGAATTGAAAGCAAGGGGGATTTATTACACTGACTACTACACATCTGCATTAACAGGTAAGTCGTTAGAATCAGAACTTGAGGAAAGCGAACTGTTTTATAATATAACTGGGGGGATGTAATGACAGAATGCTCATCAGAAGAGCCACAGCATGTCATTCAGATACGGAGCTCTCCTGGGTTAACTGAAAGCTAAAATCAGCTTTAAAACTGTGCCGTGAATATTAAAGAGTGTTACGTAAACTGAATACCACCAACACTGACTGAATTAGAGGTTTTATTTTTCCAATCCACAGAGGACATGACACTACTTTAGAATTATATTTCACAAGAGTTATGGGTTGATCGTTTTAGAAAATGTTAGCTGCTTTGTCACAGTTCACTCATAATAATATAGCTGTAATTTGTTTGTTGTAAATCAATCTAGTTCTAGTAGTTAATTATAAAATCAATATAGCTTAAAAATAATTTAAATGAGTTATGATGTGAGTCCCTGTAGACTGTACTTCTGCTAACTTCATAATAACTTGTTAGTAATAAAGTTGGTTATATACATTACTTTGGCTCATACGTTTTAATAAATTTTACTTTTTTGGGGAGTAGGCTTTAACAGTAAATTTCACATTAATTAATTGAATTCAAGTACTTGTTTGGAATTCAACAGTGCAATAAATTCAGAAAGTATTTCCTTTCTTCAATTTACCATTTATTTGACAAAGGCAGTAATAGATTTTAGTCAAGGGCACATAGAAAGCAAACTTTTGTTAATTCTTGTTTACAGCAAACAGGTTCACATTTAATGTACACCAATGCCAGCATGATAAAGGACAAGCTCATTGAAATTTTAGTTTGCTGTCTCTATTCTCATTTTTTTTAAGAGGAAGTAATTTTGTTATGTGGGCTGCTTCAGGATAGACTAGGTTACAGTAAAGAAAAGTAAGAAACAGTGAATTCACTTGTCACTGAAAGGAGACTAAAATATTCTTCCATTAAGCACAATTTTCATAGGAATACATAAGATAGTGGTGTTGTAGCAAATTGTAATTGTGTGTTTGGGGTTACTTGTAGCACTACTGCAATATATAATTAAACCTATTCTAAATGACTGAAAACATCCACTCTGTCATTTGGAACTTATTAGAGTGGTTGGTAATGTCCTGCATTTTAAAATAAGAAGGGTTTTAATCTGAAATAGTCATTCAAAGTCAGTCTACACATAAAAAGCTGGGCATGCATACAGTTAAACCAGACTGCACTCACAAAGTGCTTTTCTTCCAATGTATGGACATTAATACATTAATGAAGAACCATATACAATTATACAGGATTTTTTATATTTACATAAGATAAATCAAGCTCTGTGTCATGTTGTATAAGGCTCCTGCTAGTGAAATCAGCAGAAGAAGGGAATTCTATGCATCAGAAAGGCTTACTGTGAGGGGGAAAATCAGTGTAAAAATGCTTCTTCTTTTTTGTCAAAGCTTTGAATCTGAGGCATTATCTTTGAAGTAATAATCATAACTGAGTAAAGAATGAAAGACAATTTATTTCTATTCTTTTGAAATATTCATGAAGAGATGGAATGCATGTTGTGGTGCTCATATGTCCAGTGAATGGAGCTAAATAAACTCTGTGTACCTTGTACAACTGGTATACTCAGCTCTTACCTCAGGTTATTGCTGTTTTATGACTGCAGGAACATCTGTTTTACTCCAGAAAAGACAGTTAAGTAAAGCATGCTCACACATAAAACCATTGAATGAATAGAATAGAATAATAGATTATTATACCAAGGACTCTGTGTGTGTGTGTGTGTGTGTGTGTGTGTGTGTGTGTGTGTGTGTGTGTGTGTGTGTGTGTGTGTGTGTGTGTATGTATGTATGTATGTGTGTGTGTTTAAACATGAGATTTGGGGAGAGTGCTTCTCTGGGGGGCTATTAAGTTGAAGATGGGGCTAATTTTTTTTCTGATCCTAGCCACCGACTGAAAGAAGGTTGTATAAATTCTACCATGAAATTGTCATAAGTGTCATAAAGCCTGCCTGTGCACTGACTGAGGGTCATAGGATTGGTAAGAAGTACTAGTATAGCTAGAAATATGCAAATAGTTTTAGTGATTTTTGGGTGATGTAAACAACTAGTTAAATTTTGAATTAGGATTAAAATAGTGTCCCTAGAATTCAGAAATGTTTTCTAAAATAAGACCCTCTTGTTGTGAGGCAACAATGCTATATGCTTTGTCACTGTGCCACCGAGCTGGCTTGTAAATGAGGGAGCACGATCTATCATGCTCCTTAACAGGCCTATGAGATGTGTGGAGTACCTGTCTGTGCAGACACCAAGGTATATGTAGCTTCTTAAATATAAGCTAGAATGGACCTTTTGATGACAAACTGGGGACACAGCGGGGTTATCTCAGGCATCTGCCACAAGGATACTCCACCAGTTCTTTGATGCCATGCTGCAGCATGCTGGGGGGGGGGGGGCGGTTATGTTGTTTCCACATGCTACAGAGGAGAAAGCCAACAGCATGAGGGCTTTTTGTGAAACAGCTCATTTTCTTGACATACTGGGGGCCATAGATTGCACCCACATTACAATAAAGGCACCACCTAGTGAGCAGGCAAAAAAGCATATTAATCACTCCATCAATTGCCAGGTTGTGTGTTATGCAGAGGGTATAATACACAGTATGTTTGCAGGCCATCAAGGTAGTATTTACAACTCCCACATATGGAGCTTGTGAGACTTGTATCAGTGTTCTATGCAGGGTGATTTTACCCAGAGGCACCTTAATGTTTACTTCTAAAAAACCAAGGTACTGGTGCTTTTTTAATAGCCTGTAATTATTGTGTGACAGCACTCCTCTGATCATGCAAGTGATATGGCAGAAAACCACAAATTTGATAAGGAATACACCAAAAGATATATATAAGGTGAAAATATGGACATTCTGTGAAAATCTGGACAGTTGAGAGCTATGATATTAATGTATATGGTCCAAACAGTACAGAACAGTGTATTATAAATTGCAGATTCTGATGGAAAACCTATCATATGTTTAATGCAAACAATTCTAACACCAAAAGGAGTTCAGCTGCTACTGCAACATAAAAAAAATCATAGCTTTGATGAGACCAAAGTCTGTGACGGTGGTGCTGCTTCTTGTGTTAATATTACAGTTATTATTAAAGTACAGATGCCTTGGCCCTTGTGTACTTTACCAAATTTGCGACCTGTTTTTTTTAATAATTAGAATGAGATATTGAATTTTAGGGCAAATATTATGCATTTATTAATTTATTCATTGTTCAAATTCACCTACAATACAGCCAGGGGGTTGACTTTGTTCGTCCGCAGGGTTGCCAGACGTCCCTATTTGGGCGTGACTGTCCCGAGATCAGCAGCCTGATTTTTTTTTTTTTTTTTTTTTTGCCTATAGTTTACGTGAGAGACCTATTTTTTTTTTTTTTTGGTCCTCACTTGCCGTCTACAATGATATATTTTACATGCGGCCCCCAGATCATTTCTGTTGACTCAATGCGGCCCTTGCAACTGAAAAGGTTGGACACCCCTGCTTTATACCATCCTAAAAGTCCACTCCAATCCAACAATCAACTGCTCATAAATGTAGAAAAACCCAAACTTTTGGCTAACCAGATGCTTTACTCCTTTACCATCGCAAAACTTTGGGACTCCCTCCCCCCAACACTTAGATCTACCTGCTCAGTAATCCTCTTCAAGACATCTCTGAAACAACACCTCTCATCCTCTTGGCTGTGCACGTGTGCTAACACCACATCTAACTTCAACCATCACAACTATTCTCACCCCCACTCTACTACTTTGGCATCCTCCTTTCACATCCACCTGTCTTTTTTCTTTATTCACCTCTCCATCCTGTCCACTTCCCTCTTCTTCTAACCCTCATTGTCCTACCATTGATCCATCCAGTCTACTTCCTTCTCTTCCTAACCCTATAGACCTACCATTGAACCAGGCGAGACATTCAGGTACTCTCGCAGCCTAGCTTAAGATCATACCACCACTTATATCTGCAACAATATCCACCGACTTTGCTGATTCCTACAACAGGACTCATATAGCCTATCACTCAGCTATTACACCTCCTAAAGGTGTGAAATGTTTAAGTACCTAGTCTAATTAATTCCTATATCTGTTTTGCACCCACTACTTGAAGTGTCCTATATAAATTTTGCTAGCTGCAAACTACTCATATGGAATGTTCTCATGTATATGCTCTGTGTTGCTTGTATAATATATTTGATTTGAGAATGATTACTTATGTACTGTTTTTTTTCACCACCAATTGTATAAGCTGCCAATACACTGTGCTCACAAAACCTTTTTGTATAAGCTTCAGCCTGGCACATCTCAGCCAACTGGCTCCTTATCAGCTTGCCATACTCCTCTACTGACATGCTTGCCTCCTCTTTCTGACTAACTAAGCTAACAAAAAAATAAAACAATCATGATATGAACTCTGAATGTTCATTGCGTGGCTCATTGAGAGTACAAACACCTTCAGTGACCACTCTACACAGGCTAAAGGAATTCAATATCCACACACTACAAGCCAATTAATATGCGATGTGGCTATCTCACCACTGTCAACCAATTAATATGTGATGCGGATATCCCACCACTGTCCACCAATTAACATGTGACACCCCTGCACTGGCCCAGTAATCAAGGAGCCTCAATCCTCACCACTGGCAACAGTGAGAGACATGCACACTGGGAGTATGACAAGTACACACACAGTAAAATACAATTTTCCTTAAGAGCACACAGAGAACACAGTTAGTCTGGGGTTGGTTTCTCCCTCTTTCTCCAGATCCCCAATAAGACTCCCCAATGACACAGCTATAGGGTTGAGATCTCAGCTGAGTGATCAAAAAAAAAAACCTCCAGCACCCTCTCTGTCCAACCAGTGCTTCATGTCCCTACCCAAGTAGCTGACACACACACACACACACACACACACACACACACACACACACACACACTTTGAGATTTGATTTATATACAAACACACATGTGCATGCACACACACACACACACACACACACACACACACACACACACACACACACACACACACCTGGGAAAGGCTGGCACAGGTTTACTAGCTATGCCCAAACTATAATTTAGTTATCACTGCCACTAACCACTCTTATAAGCAACTCTAGGCCCTTAACAAAGCGTGTCCAATCCTACTGTATAATGTTACTAATAATCCAAATAGTAGTTTTGACCAAGCGCCAGGCTATTAGAAGTGGCCTGTACAGTGTCACCAAATACATATGCAAGTACTCTAGGAGCTTAAATATGTCTCACAAATATCAGCCACAGAGAAAGGTTTAAATATATTTAATAATAAATAATACAAGAACAAGACAATACTCAGAAAACAAACACAGTTACTTCAGAGTTCAAAATAACAGGAATTACATCTCGAATTCTCACATAACAATCCTCTTATTCAAAGTAGTGATGAAATATAATTACATTTTCCTTACATAACATTTGTAGGAAGCATGATCCTCTGGCACAAAGGAGTAAGATGACATTTTGTATGTTGCTGCCTTAGTACCGAACTTCCTGGCACACATATACCTTGCAGCAATAACATGATGAAATGCCTTGTCATACCAACATATCTCACAATTGTAATGACACTTCTATCATTTTGCATTAATCCTGTGCACTATCAGGTATTTTCTGCTGTCAAATACTCATGTGTTCTACATTCACATTCAGGGCCTGATAGTTGTTGGGCCTTATAATGTAATACATGAATGGCATCCACTACAGTTATATTGTGTCCATTTAAATAGGAGAGGCCTGCACCATCCCTTTTATCTCAAAGAGATTGTTTACAACACATACATCTCATGTAATAAGTTAACATAGGTGGATTGTCACAATTTTGTTAAGACGTCCACTGTGGTGCTTGTGGTCACCCATATGTTATTATTTGGTAAAGTCACATTGTTTTCTGTTCAATTCCTGAAAGGGCAACATTATACGAATGGACTGATATTACATAAACACAATTGTATTTAGTTTTCTTATCCATTTTTATGTAGGACAATGATATATTTTCACAGGTTTTGACTGCATGGCAATGAAATTGTTATTTAGGGCATGTCATGCTGTCAGTACTCCTGTGGCATGTGCATTGAGTACTGGATTTTATAGCATACCTACCCAGATAGACTGTGATCCAATTCTGGGACAATATGTATACTATACAATAGAAACTGTTTCCTTGTCAAAGATACATTGATATTGTACAGCTCAATATTGTATGGAAAGTAATGTGTAGCGCCTTTCCAGCATTCTGACAAAACCAGTTGCTCATGCTGTATTTGTAACTCCTTTATTAATACACAAATTTATTTCAGTTATTTGTGACAGCCTTCATTGCACATGCAGTGGTACCTGCCGTCAATACAGAGGTCTGGAGGGAGCTTACTATAATAGGCAGGAGTTTGAATCTGGTATCATCTGTCTGTCAGACAGCAGTGGTTTACACACAGACAATAGTTAGGGCTCAGTCAACAGGTCAAATTTTTCAGGCCTTGTCCTAAAAGGTAGGGTTCCATACCACTTATGATAGGAAAGTGCAGTAAGCCCTTCAAGGGTGTTCTTTATGACATAACCAATCATAGCTCTCAAACTCTTAGCACAAGACATCTGGACAAAGTCAAAAATAATGGGGGGGGAGCAAAGCCCTAAAAATAAGAACACATTTTAAATATTGCTCTTATAAACTCAGAAAGTTAATAGAATAAAAGATCATGTGTTACCATACATTTTCCAAAGAATATTGTCTGAAACTCAAATGCCTGTCATTATTTAGTTAATTCAGTCATCACTGATTTGCCACAAAAATCCAGAAATCCACAAATTTTATGAGGAGCAGACCAAACAATATGAGGAAAAAATCTGGATAAATGAAAGGTATGTAAGCGATATGTGCATTTCAGTGACATCCATGACTGGTATGCATCTCTGTGATATATGTCCTGGCATGTGTTCAGAAATGACATGATACAAATGTTTACTATGTCATTCACTGCTCACAGGCATTACCTATCCCAAAAAGAATTCTGCTCTGTGTTACATGTCTTCATCTGGACATTTCTTTTTTTCTGATGCTGTTTTCATCACACTATACAGTTAATGGCAGATAAGGACTTCCATAAACATTTCTTACTGTATGGCATGCAGCCAGAACATCTGAAACAGTAATTGTTCCTCTATTGCAAAACTTTCTTGTGTGTTTGTGTTATTGAATTTCCGTTATATTACTGTTCCCTGTAATTCCACGTGAGCATGCCCAATATAAAGATGTCTGAGATGTTTGTAAATGAGCAATGGAAAACTTGAAATCATGAAATGCTAGTCAATCTGTGTTGTCATTTTTCACTAATGTGGGCTGTATGTTATCATATTACCATTTAGCATTTACATGACTATGCAACAGCTGTTTGTCTATTATATGTCTATTGCATGTTTATAGGTGACAAATCCTTTTCTTATTGGTGCCACTGACATTTCTTTGCAAAAACGTCCATTTCTTATGTACATGTCATTACAGCTGTAAGGTCCATTTGTTCTGTGTACACATGATGAGGTGGAAAACACATGGTAGCAGCTTACATGCATAACTTCTCTGTATATATATATATATATATATATATATATATATATATATATATATATATATATATATGTCATATCCAATAACTGCAGTATATGTATGCATACATAATTTCTCTGTATACAGTACATTTCATATGCAATAACTGCCATTTATGCATTCATCCCTTCATATATCTTCTGTCCTTGCTAACTGCTATCTCAACTCAGCATTTTATTAACATATATATCACATTTTAAATCCCCTTTGTTACACTGCAGTTTTATATCCCTAGCACATCCTTTGTTAGCATGTCTTTTTTATTTATGTGCATAATATTGGTAATGTAATTGAAATTTAAATTACCATTACATCAATATGGCAGGATTTATGTTAGAAATGTTTCCATGATATCTCAGCACATTTTCCTGCTATATATGACTACACTTTACACATTTCTCCTTCCCTATTAATTATTATGCAGTACAAGTAATTATTCCTTGTGTAAAATTCCCCAATTTCACTTCCCCTCCTTCAGTATTATTTCACTATACTTGCCCTTAATATTTATCAGCTACAGCACATGCTCATATCTTACCTTTGCCTATAAGTGAGCTGTTCTTGGTTTCATTCTGTGCTTGCATATGGAAGCATGTTTCCATAGTAGCGAACACTATTGCTGGCCATGAAAAGATACTTGCACATGTGTAGGTACAATGAGCAGCAAAGCGTGTATATTCATAGATTAGTACTAGGCTAACTGCCCTTGCGAGGCATTTTAAACCTAGCCAATTATCCCGTATGAGACTCAAGCCCTGCACCTTGTGTTTGTAAGGCAAACACTTTAACCATTAGGCCACCCTCAGTTAGCACTGCTGCTCATCATACTAACATGCTTGCATTGTGTAGGCTTAGTGCAAATCCTACACCATTGTTAATGAATCCCAAGGGCGATCTTCTTGGGAAAAGTGATATTTCTCTGTAATTTTATATGTTATAACAAAATATGCATATTTTACTTACTTTGACAGGTATGCCCACATTTCAGATTCTTATGTATAATTTTTCTAAAAGCTTTTGGGACATGCAAAACAAATTGAAAGTGGATTTATCAAGAGCCTTGTCTAAATCATTTCATAAGAAAGTCTTAAAGCAGCAAAGGGACTGTCATTTGAATTCAGGCTGGGATTCAGGCCAGAATGTTTTTTGTAAGGTGACAGAGTGACCATTTTACACAACAGCAGAAAATAGATGAGTTAACAATCAGGTCCCTTCGACCTAAAATAAAAGCTACCAAAAACATAAATATAAAATGTTGGTGTAATTTTAGATCTAAAAGGAATGCTTCTGTATAAAACTATTTTTTCATTAGTTGTATATGATGAGGCACAAAAAATTGCATTAAAAATATTTTTAAAGTAAACTAGTCCATTTGTATTTCATAGACAATTATGCGAGTAATGTTTCATGAATAAATGTTGAACCATTTTGAAGAGAGTAGCTTTCAAATCAAAGGGCAAACATAACCCAAACATCCAGTATTCTGGTGACACCCTATGAGAATGCTCCCCAGTTAAGGAGTTAAATGTGTCATATAACTTTGATGGCATTTTTAGTCACATGTTCAGTCTTGAGTTTTCTGTGACTCAACTGGAGTTGTTCAGACATCACAGAGTATTCTTCAGTTTTTGTAAAGTAAGACATTTTTGTAGGTTTTCTTGTTTCTGTGTTCTGAGATTCACTGACTATCTGGCACTGCTTTGTTCAGTATTTACATTCAGTGTATTTTCTACGATAATTTCTCAGTACTAACCCACAATCGTATTCTTTCTTTCACATAATCTAAAATACATTTACTAGCTTTGTTACTTCTTTTGGTGCCATTGTGCAGTTCTGTGCATTAGATCAATTTCTTTGGCTGCTGTTTCTTTGCATTGTTTCATTTCTTCCCATGTATCATCATAGTACATCCCATCTGAGATATTTCCTGAATGACATACACAAGCCACATTCATTTTTTTCATTGGCTTTGTTTATAGGCAATGTTTGTACTGTTCATGTAACTTGCTGGGTGTTTAGTTCACTGTTGTATCCATGGTTTGTTTTGACATCATTGCAATCCTCTATACTGGCAGAGATGGTCGTACTAGATCTGGATAACTCCATATTGGTTGTAGCATCAGCTAGAAAAAATGAACCATTTGTTGAAGACATTTCAACCAGATGGAAAAAAAAAACATTTTTGCGTGTGGGCAAGATTCTCTGTATGGGGATTTGCCTGCTGCACCCGTCTTATTTATGTATACAAACTATAAGTTCACACAATCTCAGAGAACATTGAAAAGCCTAAAAACATTAGAATCGCTATTGGCACATTAATAAAAACTACACTGAGAGGGATTCTCAGTTGAAAACAGTGATTGATGAGCTGCAGCTCAGAGAATTTACTTGATGACCTTGTCCAGTTTATAACTAACTAAGGGTAGGGAAGCTGTTGGAGACTGCGAGCTCATGTTGCCCAGTTTTATAGTGCTGCAAGGTAGCAGACTGGTATTGTTGCTATCTAGTCTTTTAATGTCTTACAAACTGACATATTCACTATTTTAGGCTTCAGCCACATCTGCAGCCAGGATTTTGACATACGGCTTTTTGACCTTAGTCTTTGCGCATTTGGTCTTTTGACGTTAGAGCTTTAGCAATAGTTTCTTGAATTACTGTGCATTGAATAAAAAGCCCATTAGCTAATCTGTTATGCTCATTGCGTGCTCTGTATATAATATTGTTCTATATGTACATTATATTGATTGCTGTAACTAATGGTCTGTAGCTCCATGTTCCTTGTGGCCTAAGTCATACCTTAAAAAGACAATCGGTTTGGACTGGTCTGCCTATAAGAATAACAAACCCTACGTATGTAAGTAAACAAAGTAAGTTTAGGTCAAGGCACCACCTAAACGAGAAGGAAATGCATATTTTTCTTGATGGTGGTATAAATGCCAGTATACATCCATCAAATGAAAGTCCCACACCCCTTTAATCCAGTCTCTTCATCCACTGCAGCTCTAAGCTGTGGATGCAGTTTAGAATGTGGCATCTGAGCCTGGATTAACAACCGCATTTATTGCTACTCTTAATGTTATATTATTCTGTAACACCTCCATTTTTACATCCCCAAGCTTCTTAGTTTATTTTATTGGAGCAGCTGATGGAAGAAAAAAGAGATATAAACGTGCAACTCTTATTAAACATTTTCTCCATAAAATATATGCTGGAAAGAGAGGAAGGGACCATTTCTAAAGAATATAAAATAACTATTTTTCATTGGAGATAGGAAGTTAATAAAATGCAGGAGTCCAAGGCCCAAGTTTGTAGAACTCCTACTGTCAGTGTATTTCTGCAGAGGTTGTCTTGTGAATTTTGTTCAGTTCTTTAGATAATATGTTGTCTCATGACACAATAGCATTAGGATGGGAAATAAGTGCAGGTGACTTTTGAAAAGTAAGTGATTTAAATTGGCAGAAGCCCATTTATTAGGAAAACAAAAGCTGCACCAGTTAGTTTACCTCTATCTATCTGTGGTAGTAAGGGAAGAATTTATGCTTTACTATCAAAATCATGAAGGCCGCACCATGAATGGTCATATCCACAAATGGAAACAACTGAAACCATCCAGCTGGCTGCTCAGAATGTAGATTGGTTTGGAAGACAAGAATCAACATTTGACAGTTACAGGACCTCTCACCATCTGAAAAAAAAACAACATTGTCCAGGCATACACATTTATACTGTTTGGCAGGGGGGCAAGCCTCTCTGCACCCACACACCCCCTGCTAATTATGTATTCTAACTCTAAGATCACACTACAGTGAGGAAAAGGGTAATTTTCCCCACTGTAGTGCAATTCAATTCAAAATAGTGACTCTCATAACTGCGAACATAAACTACTTCGATGGTTCAGAGTCAACATGAGTTTCATTCGCAATGTTGCCTATTCGCATCTTTACCCTCGATCATATAACGGCAAGGTGATTTCATAATTTTGATAGTAAACCAGAATTTGTAAAGGGTATCAGTGGCATGGTTATGAAAGGGAAGTAGAGTTTTAGAAAATAGGGATAGAATCATAGGGTCATAGGTTATACTAGGCTAATGACAACCATGGTCTTTATAAGCCTAGTCATGCAATTCAACCCAGTTTCGTCTCCAAGTACCTTGGATACCCATATGGTGGAGTATTTTAGTAAGGAGGTAGCTACAGGTTATGTGTGTGGGGGTGTGTTAATTGTGGATTAATTTACTTACTGTTGCCACTGTCCATCAGAGACATGGGGGCCAGACCAGGGGTGAATCTGTGATTTCCACACACTGATCAAGGTTTTTGTTTGAACAGGTCAGGGATGCATTCTGCTTCACATGGATGGGGAGTTTATTCCATAGCATGGGGAGCCTTTCATATCAACATCTCCTTCATGTTTTATAGGTTCATAGGTTCATATGTAAGTACTAGGCTATCTGCGCGAGGGCATATGTAAGCCTAGCCAGAATGTGTTGGCTTTCGCTGCCCCCTTAGATTAGTTCCCTGTGCCTCTGTCCAGCAGAGCCATTAGTTCCCTGTGCCTCTGTCCAGCAGAGCCACTGCAGTGATCCCCGGGGTAAATTTTCTGTTTCCCATCCACTCGTCAAGGTTTACCTTGAAGAGTGTTAGTGAGGGGCTCTGCCTAATGTAGATTGGAATCTTGTTCCAAAGCATGGGGAGTCTCTGGGACAGGAATCTATCCCTCCAGCAAGTCCTATTTATCATTATGGTGAGGTTTAGATCCCTAGAGCATGTGGCTCTCTGGGATTTTTTTTTTTTTTAGGTGGAGCATGTCCATCAATACTGGGTTGGACATGGCCTTGTATGTCAGGCAGAGATCACCACTGAGTAGCCGGTATGCAACCGAGTACAGCTGGATTTCTTCAGTCGGGCTGCATAGGCACCTGTTTGAGGCCAGTAATCCTCTTGGTGAGGTACTTCTGTGGTCTTGCCAGCTGTTGCAGGTGTCTTGTAAGGTACATCCCAAATGGGGTTTTGTACTCTATGATGGGTCTGATGAGTGATGAGTAGAGGGGCGCAATAACCTCTTTTGTTCTGAATGCAAACCCTTCTGTGATTAGGTGGGACACATAGAAGGATTTTCTAACCACCTCGGCAATATGATTATCAAAGGAGAGATTACTATCTACTTGGGTCCCCAGATCCCTTATTTCATTTTCTGTATTTAGGGGACTACCGTGTATGTGGTAGTTCGCGGGTACATTGTTTTTTCCAAAGGGGATGACTATGCACTTTTTGGCATTTAGCTTGAGGCTATGATTTTGACACCAGGTATCCATCTCAGTGAGACCCTTCTGGAGGATGTCTGTATCAGCCGGAGAGTCAGTTATGGCCCCCAGTTTGCAGTCGTCTGTGAACTTGGTCAGCCATAGTCCTCCTGTGCTTGCCTGTACCTCTGAGAAGTATATATTGAACAGGAGAGATCCCAGGACTGAGCCCTGGGGGATGCCACTTGTAACCAGTTTAGAGTCGGACCTAGAGCCTGCAACTCTCACCATGTGGGTTCTATCTGTGAGCCAATTGGCAACCCATCTCATGACGTAGGGGTTTATGTTTAGGTTGGTGAGCTTGTCTATAATACCAGAATTGGGAATGGTGTTGAAAGCCTTTGCGAGGTCTAGGTAGGCTGTGTGGACCTCCTTTCCCTCATCTAAAGCCTTGGTAACTGTCTCAAAGAAGTCCACCAGGTTTAGGAGGCATGATCTGCCCTTAACAAAGCCAAACTGAGTAGGGTCCAATGTTTGGAGGTTCCCAATGTCTCTGTTAATGAGTTCCATGATGATGCACTCCATAGCCTTGCAGACCAGGCTAGTCAGACTTATAGGGCGATAGTTCCTGGGGTCCGTTGTGGTTCCACCTTTGTGGAGTGGGATAACTGTTGCTGTGCACCACTTTATGGGTACATAGAGAGGCTGAGTTTGAACAGTGTGTTTAGGTGAGGGCTTAGTTCATTTTGGAGTTTGTGTAAGACACAGCCTGGGACACAGTCCGTTCCCATTGAAGCTGTGTTTTTGGCTTTGGATAGGGCTGTTTTAACCTGTGTGTCAGTGATTGCTGGGGCCCTACATTCTTCTGGTATGGTTATGGGCCCTTTAAGGGGTGAGAGGGGGGGTGAAGTTTGCACTAAACCTGTCTACCAGAATGTTGGCAATATCAGTCAGTTCAGTGTATTTTGTTCCATTCTGCACTAACTCAGTGCATATCTGAGAGTTTCCACTTAGGTTCTTGACATAGCTAAAGAACGCTTTGTGGTTATCTTTGGAGTCCTTGGCAATTTGTCTTTCAAAGCTAGCCTTGGATGACTTTATGAGGGATTGTAGTTTCTTGCTGATACTGATCAGGGATGTCTTTCCTTCTTGGGATTTTATTCTTTTCTGTACTAGTTTCCTCCTTCTATTGTATAGGTTGTTTATGGCAGGGGTCCACCAGACTGGTTTCCTTTTCTTGGAGGAGTCAGTCTTGGTTTTGCTTGGGATAGCATGATCCATGCATTCTTGCAGGTGCTCATAGAGTGCCTTTGTAAGGGACTCAGCAGCTTGGATAGCGTTGTCCTTTAGCATGGGGGCTGTGAACCGTTCCACCTCGGTCTTAAGTAATGTGAAGTTTGTTTTTGAAAAGTTTTTCACGGTGGTTTCCTTGATTGGGGGTGGGGGCAGAACGTGGATAGCCAGAGTGATTAGTCTATGGTCTGATCTAACCAGCGAGGGGTTGACCTCTGGTGTAGAACAGCGGTCGCCCATGTTGGTGATGACCAGGTCCAATATGTTGTCACCTCTGGTGGGGGTGTTGACCAGTTGATCCAAGGTGTTCGAGTTTATAAATTCTAGGAAGCGTTGGGCAAGGGAGTTAGTACTTGAATAGTTCTCCCAGTTAATGTTTGGGTAATTGAAATCACCCAATATAAGGGCGTTTGTTAGGACCTTCATATTTTCCAGTGTCTCCAGAAACACGGAATGGGGGTCCTGGGTCATGGTGGGTGATCTGTAGCAAGCTACAATTTGAATTGCAGTTTTGCCCATTGCTAGTTGCACATGGATGATCTCTGAGGCATTGTGCTGCACCACTAACCTGGAGGTGTGGGTATCCTTGATGAATATAGATACACCCCCGCCTTTTGTGTTTCGGTCTGGGTTCTGTGGCCAAAAAGTATGGTATGAGTTATAGTCTGGTAGTGCTGGGGTGCTCTCTGGAGCCTTAAACCAGGTTTCTGTTACTGCACAGATATCGATGTTCTCCATACACAGGAGTGCCTCGAGTACATGCATTTTGAGGTTTAGACTTCTGGCGTTGAGTAGTATTACCCTTAGTTTTTGGTTACTTGTGATATTTACGGTGGTGGGTTTGTCTTTTGAGCCTTACCTAAAAAAGGCACTATGGGGGTGGCAAAAGTCTTGGTCAGTATTCAAAAGCCTAAGGGTGACAGGTGCAAGCCATCTCTTGCAAAGAAATGTGGCTTGTCGAGCATGTCATCCCAGGCGGACAGATACTGGATCCCCTTTGAATGACACCAGAAACTTAGCCAATTGTTGAAATTGATCATTTTTCTTTATACTGTGGCATCATTCTTGCTTTTGCAGATTTTTATTTAGAGCCTCCGAGTATGTTTTCATGTATTTATGCGTGTTATTTGCCGGTGTTGGTTTAGTAGGGCTATGTGAGACTGGTAGCGTGTTGCCAGTATTTTCCTTCTCCTCTTGACTGTCAGTTCCAGTCTTGGGTTGTGACAGCTTTGCCTCCAGTTTGCCTGTATAATTGCATCTCTCGCATATATTAGTGTTTGGTGGTAGGAGGAGTGGGCTGTTTGTGTACATGAGGCAGTTGTAACATTGCCTCAAATTGCCCAGATTCACCAGTTGGACTGGAGAGTACACCTGAAACTGCCCTTTGGACATGCCTGAATAGGTAAAGTGGACTGTTTTACTGATTGGCTGATAGGAACGAATAGAGAGCCTTGTCCTTCTGGACAGTATAGAGGGGGGTCTAGTGCTACAGTTAATTAGTGCTTGCTATGAGTTTTGAGCAAGTGCTGGGCTGTGAAATGAATGGTTTGAATGCTTAAGTTGAAAGTTTGTCCAGTTCCAAGGGAAAAATTGAAAAGTAGACTTTGTGGCGCTGGGAATAGTTTAACCCTAGCTAACCGGCACTGCCCACCGCGCAAAACTGCGTAAATGCATTTTCTATAGCAGGGAAATGAAAGAGATAGAAATTAGGCCAAAATGGCCAATAAACTACTAACTTCTGGGCTGAAACCACTCCTCCAGGGACAGATAGGCTGCTCAAAGCTCCCCTCTCTCACAGGTGAACAGAGAAACTTCCTTCTATCCAAGTAAGGTATGGGCAACACAGAAACTTGTAATACAGCCCTGAATTCAGCAATTACCTGAAAACTGGACTATACTCATTCAGAAAGGCAGGAAACAAGTATATATTTTTTTTCAGAAAATAAAGCAGATACAATAAAAAAACAGTTTAAATGCACAGAAATGGCTATCGCACTTTAGTGTGTAGCCTACAACAGTTAAACAGATTATTTAAACACAAAAATGACTTAGTTCAAGTGCAGGCAGCAAATAAGTACAATATGTAGCAGAAACAAGCGTTTTAAAATCACAGAAACGCTTAAAAAAATGGCGTTTTAGGCGGAATTAGTTAAAGACAGCAAGAAAATGCAGAAAAATTATACTTAATCACTCCAAATTCTCTCTTTTGTCTCTCTGCTGCTGTAGAGCTCTGCAGGACACCTGGCAGGCACTCGCGGAACTGAATACAAGTGCAAAAAAACTCGCAAATGTGTTTTTTATAGCAGGGAAATGAAAGAGATAAAAATTAGCCCAAAATGGCCAATAAACTACTAACTTCTGGGCTACAGCAAACAAGGCACACAAATTTCAGAAAGAAACAGTTCAAATAAGCAGGCACAATAACCCTTTAACCAGAAATTCTCAGCTCAGAAGGGCAGGATCTAGCCTCTCCTCCCACAAGAGTGCAGACCACAAACGTGCTTAATGTAGAATAACTGGCCTGAAGCCCAAGTGCTTAAACTAGAACTAATGCACTTTTAGAATAACAGACACTGAGCCTTCAATCAGCAATTCCCAACTTAGAAGGATGTAAGCTACCTGTCTTGCACAACAATGCAGTCCACAAACCTTCTTAACGTAAAACAACTGGTCTGAAGCCCAAGTGCTTAAACCAAAAGGCTTAGAATAACAGTTACAATTGAATCAGACTACTAGCAAGCCGTAATAATTGCAGCAGAGTAATGCAATTGAATACTTTTAAGAAGAAGCACAAGCAAAATAAGGTAATAAAGTGGGAAGAAACACAATTACAGTAAAAGCAGATGAATAAAGGGCAATTTTTTTATAACAATAGAAAACAAGCAAACTGATTTAAACAAATTACCCAATTAACCAGTAAAAAAACTCAAAACTGAGCCCTGTTCCAGCAGTCTTCAATCAGATAAGTTCTAACTGCACACTCCTGCCACCAGGGTGCAGGGGAACCTTCTCCAAAAAAGATGGCCTGGATTAGTGCTCAGGTTATACAAACAAAGCCAGATTCAGCAGGCCTGAATCTAGTATATGCTACAGCAGACAAGGTGCGCCAGTATCAGAAAAACAGTTCAAACAAGTAAGCCCTTGGTCAGAAATTCCCAGCTCAGAAGGGCAGAAACTAGCCTCTCCTCCCACAAGAGTGCAGACCACAAACCTTCTTAATGTAAAATAATTGGCCTGGAGCCTAAGTGCTTAACCAGAACTAATACACTTTTAGAATAACAGACACTGAGCCTTCAATCAGCAATTCCCAACATAGAAGGATGTAAGCTACCTGTCCTGCCACAACAGTGCAGGTCACAAACCTTCTCAGTGTAAAACAACTGGTCTGAAGCCCAAGTGCTTTAACCAAAAGACTTAGAATAACATAAACAATTTAATCAGGCTACTACCAAGCAGTAATAAATGCAGCAGAATAAACACAATTGAGTACTTTTAAGAAGAGACAAAAGCAAAATAAGGTAATAAAGTAGGATGAAACACAAATACAGTAAAAGCAGGTAAAGTGCAAATTTTTTTTTTTTTTTATAACAATGGAAAACAAGCAAACTGATTTGAACAAATTATCCAATTAACCAGTAAAAACCTCAGAACTGAGCCCTGTTTCAACAGTCTTCAATCAGACAAGTTCAGGGCCTAAGTGGGTATGCCTACTCAGATGTTCTCTCTGTATTAGGCAGGATGAGCTAATGAGACTAGACTAGGATAGAGCTGGGACAGAGCTGAACAGATGGGAATGGTAGGAGTGTCTGAAATCAAAATATGACCTCACTGTACTCGGCTGAGTGAGCAAATGAGATGGGCCCAGGAGGAGTGTTCAAACACAAATTTACAGGAGGGGCGGTCAAATCCAAAGGGGAAAACTAACTGCAGACACAGAGAGAACTCACAATTTTCAGTGAACAAATAAATAAGCAAATAAATGCAGTACTATTTTTAACACAATATTCAATGAAACAATAAAAGAAAAAAATGCAGTACTATCTTATAACACTGCAAGTTTGTACTTATCTTAGCTTGTAATAAAGTTGTTGCAGCTCAAGTATGCAACTATTCAGCAGAAATAATTTCAGAGATAAGGGACTAAGACTTTAAGGCACAGAGAAGCCCTCTAGGCTAAGATTTCTACACCGAATATCAATGACTTGAGAAGAATAAACCAACTAACAGCAGACATACAGAGAACTCACAATTTTCAGTGAACAAATAAATAAGATAAATGCAGTACTATTTTTAACACAATATTCAATGAAAGAAAACAGAAAAAATGCAGTACTATCTTATAACACTGCAAGTTTGTACTTATCTCAGCTTGTAATAAAGTTGTTGCAGCTCAGGTATGCAACTATTCAGCAGAAATAATTTCAGAGATGTTTTATATCAAAGGCAAAGTTCAGGTCTTTGGATATAGTGTTTCTGGTGCTGTCTATTTTGTGGATGGGCAAGAGATCCATATGCTGCATCTGACGATGCCTTATATGCCAGGTTAGAACACCTCTCAGTAACCTGTAGGGGACTGATTTCAGAAATGGGGCCTTTTTTATCAATGATGTAATTAGCTTAGGTGGTCAATTTCTCAAGGGGCACTACAATGCATTTCTTCATATTGAGTTTTAATCCAGTCATTTGTTTGCATTAGATCTTGTAGGTTGCCGCTGTTGTGGGGATAATAGTCATCTGCAAACTGGATGAGCCTGAGGCCTTTGACATTAGACCTGAATTCCAAGAAGTAGATGTCAAACAGGAGTAGGCCCAACACATGGCCCCGGGGTACTTAATTTGTGACTGGTCTACTAGTGGAGGTAGTCTCATCAATCCTGACTTCTTGGGTCCTATCTGTGAGCCATCCAGCAATCTAGAGAATTATGCAGGGATTTATGCCTAGTTCTTAGAGTTTATCAATAATACCTGAGTGGGGTATTGTACTGAATGGATTGGCTGGGTCAAGGTTGGTGACATCCACTGTTTTTTCCTCATCCATAACATTGGTGACCCTCTTGAAGAAGTCTACCAGAGTAGGCAAGACCTTCCCTTAGCAAAACCAAACTGGGATGGGTCCATTGTCTGTAGATTGCCATTGTCCTTGTTGATCATTCCCATGATAATTCATTCCATGGATTTGAATACTAGACATCATGTGGGCCCCCTTTTCTGGTGTTCAGATGCAGATCACTTGTAGTTTTAAACTGCATATCAGGGAAGACTGTACTATCTGATATCTACGTATAGCATATTTGAGTATTTCCATTGTACTTTTCTTATCCGGTCTGCGAGTATGATTTTAAGGCTTTTACTATGTGAAATATTTCACTGGCATCTAGGTATCTGAGCTTTTTTATTCATGATCGATTTTAATCCGGTACCTCTCGAGATCATCATGTACTGCGGTGGTGGTGCTGTGGTAGCGTTGTCGCCTCACACTAAGACGTTGTCCTGTTCAATTCTCAGCTAGAGCGTCTTCTGTGTGGAGACATGTGTGAATGGGCGTACCTTCATTGAAGATTGTGCGTCAGAGCTGGCAACTCGGCACATAAAAATCTACTGCCAATCATTAGCGGACCGGAGTTCTGCTGTGGCGACCCCTAACTGGGAAAAGCCAAAAGACACAACACTTGTCAGGCTGCTGGGTCTGTAGTTCCTGGGATCAGTTGATGGTCCACCCTTGTGAAGAGGGATGACCATTTCAGCCCTCCATTCACCTGGCATGTAACCTGTTTTGAGGCTGTAGTTGAAGAATGCCTAAAGTGGTCCTGCAAGGTCATGTTTTAGACTGTTTAGGAGGCAATCGAGGATATTGTCAGGGCCCAATGAAGCAGTGCTTTTGGCCTTTGCAAGCAACAACAGGAGTTGCTCCCTGTTGATAGTTGGAGGATGTGCTAGAAGGGATTTCACAGGGGATAGTGGGGGTTAGGGGTGGTGAAGTTAGAGCTACATTTATCAGCCAGTAGCTTTGCTATGTCACTCTGGTCAGTGAAGGTTGTGACATTTACAACTGGTTCTACACACTGCCCAATGTTACCTTTATGGTTCCTGACAGAGATGAAGAAGGCCTTTGTCATTATCCTTAGCCTAGGAGGCTATCCTGACCTTGTAATTGGTCTTGTTGGATTTTATTATACGTTCGTAGGTTCATAGGTTAGTACTCAACTAAATGCCCTTGTGAGCCATTTTAAGCTTAGCCAATTATCCCTTGTTAGACTCAAACCCTGCACCTTGTGCTTGCAAAGCAAACACCTTAACCATTAGGCCACCCTCCCAACCGACCTCTTAGTTTCTTGCTTAGTTGAATCAGAGAGCTCTTGTATCTATAAAAGTTGTTCTTTCCGATTTTGCCCATGACTTTTTTATTTTGCAATAAACCCTGATAAGGTAAGGATTCCACCAGTGATATTTGTTAGATGGTGTTAGATTTGGGCAGCTGTGGTTGCATTTGTTGCCAACGTAGATTGAGATGCCTCCTCCTTTAGCTCTTGTCTGTGCTGCTGTTGGCTGAAATGTGTGGAAAGCACTGTAACCTTGCACTGATAGAGTACTTTCTGGGACTTTAAACAAAGTCTCAGTAACAGCAGCTTATAGGGTGTGGAGTTTCTTATTTAATCTCCTAGCACTGAGCAGTAACATCTTAAGCATGCTTTGAGGGGGTTTTGTGTGTGTGTGTGTGTGTGTGTGTGTGTGTGTGTGTGTGTGTGTGTGTGTGTGTGTGTGTGTAAATATTGTCATTTTGAAACTGCCATACATTTCTCTAAAGTGGGGGGATAAAGTTTTATCCATTATCCAAAAGTCCAGTGGGGAACAGGTACAGATAATCCTTAGCAAAGCAACATGGTCTATTAACCATGTCCTCCTATGCTGATAGATATTGGATCCCCTTGGAGTGACACCAGAAACTAAGCCAATTATTAAAATCAATCATTTTCTGTTCATACACGGGCATCATCCTTCATGAAGGTAGAATGCTGCTCAGTGCAAGGCACATAGCTGTCTGTGACACATATTCAGAGAGATCCACAATGTCTCTTTTCATATAGTCCAATGAGGTATGTCTCAGGTCATTTAAACCCACGTGGACTATGATAGAATCATAACAGTACATGTGGTGGAGTGATTTGGTCCCATACGTGGTATTTCAGATCCTAACTCCAGACAGGCAATAAACTGTTACCTTCTACTTGCCCAGCCTGCGGAGAAGAGCATATGTGTGTCATACAACAGAATTCCCTATGATAAGAGTACTAGGTAAAGTGTTTGCTTGCCTTATGGGCTTTGTTCCTAGGGGATCATTGGGTGTAGGTTTATGTGTGGTGCTAGGTTTTGCTTTTAGTGTGTTCTTTAGTGATTGCTGAAGATAGGTGTTGCCATTTGATGGCTTAGGAGGTTATTGACCAATAAAGTTTATCTGCATACTAAGAGGTAGACAATATTATTTTATTATACGTTGCTCCATCAGTGACGTACTATACTCATATTATGTCCCTATCCCAGAAAGGAAAGGAACCTGTAGCTACCACTGTTTGTATAGTATGGCTGCTTATTACATTATGGAATCTAGCTCCCAGAAGAAAACAGTTTTTGTCTCTGGCTTGAATCTTGTAGCAAGTAAGGCTCATGATCCCGTATCCCATCCTTCTAGGAATCCCAATATGTCTTAATGGATTCAGAAGTCTTAACTTTTTCCTTCCAGTATGATAAATGGTTTTATCTGTCAGCCATTATTTCTTTGAAAGTCACTTTTTCATAAAATTGTGGTCAGTTCATTTTTGCAAAACTGTTATTTTAACAGACTGCTAATTATTTAATTGCTTCACAATTACTTACACATGCTAATGAAACATAATTACAACTGGAACCTAAAGTGATGCAGATGTCTCCTACCAGTACAATAATATTACAGCCATACAAACATCATGAGCAACTTAGATCTTTATGCTTGTAAGCATTTTTAACTCATCTTTTTCTTTAATAATCTGAAACAAACTTCTATTTTCACACAAAAATATTGTTCTCATAAGGATGCATGTGAATAGTTTTTTTGCACCATTAAGCATAATCTTTACGTTTTGCTGTAAAATTGTTCATAGGTTCATAGGTAGATACTAGGCTATCTGCCCTAGGGCATTTATAAGCCTAGCCAGAGTGTGTTTGGCTTCCGCCTCCCTATTAGATTAGCCTACTGTGCCTCTGTAAAGTAGGTCACAGAAGGTACCCTTTTAAGATTAGTTTACTGTGCCTCTGTCTAGCAGGGACACAGAAGAGATCCCAGGGGTGAATTTGCGATTTGCCATCCACGCGTCCAGATTTCGCTTGAAGAGGGTCAGCAAGGGGCTATGTCTAACATGAATTGGGATTCTATTCCAGAGTGAGGGGAGCCTCTGGGAAATAAATCTGTCCCTCCAGCATGTCCTATTTATTTTTGTGCTGAGGTTTAGGTCCCTGGAGCATGTAGCACTAAGGGACTTGGATTTTTTGAGGTGGAGCATGTCCATTAATTCTGGGTTTGACATGGCTTTGTACGTCAGGCATAGATCACCTCTGAGTAGGCGGTAAACAACTGAGTAGAGCTGGAGTTTCTTTAGTCGAGCTGCATAAGACATCTGTTTGTAGCCCATGATCCTCTTGGTGAGGTATTTTTGGGGTCTCTCCAGTTGCTGCAGGTGTCGGGTAAGGTACATCCCAAAAGGGGCATTGTATTCAATTATAGGCCTGATGAGTGACGAGTAGAAGGGCACAATGACCTCTCTTGATCTAGATGTGAACCCTTTCATGATAAGATGGGCTATATAGAAGGCCTTTCTAACCACTTTGGCAACGTGATTATCAAAGGAGAGATTACTATCTACGTTGGTCCCCAAATCTCTAATTATTTCTTCCAGATTAATGGATTACCACCTATGTGGTAATTTGTGGGCACCTTGTTTTTCCCAAAGGGGATGACTATGCACTTTTTAGTATTTAGCTTGAGGCCGTGGCTCTGGCACCAAACATCCATCTCTGTGAGACCCTTTTGGAGGATGCTTGTGTCAGCTGGAGATTCGATTATGACCCCCAGTTTGCAGTCATCTGCGAACTTTGTCAGCCATAATCCCCCCGTGTTAGCCTGAACCTCAGAGAAGTATATACCGAACAAGAGAGGTCCCAGAACTGAGCCCTGTGGGATGCCACTTGTAACTGGTTTGGATTCAGACATGGCACCTGCGATTCTGACCATGTGGGTTCTATCTCTGAGCCAGTTTGCAACCCATCTTGTGATATAGGGGTTGATATTTAAGCTGGTAAGCTTATTTATGATGCCCGAGTGGGGTATTGTGTCGAAGGCTTTTGCAAGCTCCAGGTAGGCTGTGTGGACTACCTTGCCCTCATCTATGGCTTTGGTGACTGTTTCAAAGAAATCAACTAGGTTTAAGAGGCAAGATCTGCCCTTAACAAAGCCGAATTGGGTAGGGTCCAGTGTCTGGAGGCTCCCAATGTCTTTGTTTATGAGTTCCATGATAATATGCTCCATAGCTTTACAGACCAGACTAGTCAGGCTTATGGGGTGATAGTTTCCGGGGTCCGTTGTGGCACCACCTTTGTGGAATGGGACCACTGTAGCTGTACGCCATTCTTTGGGTACATATCCTGTAGTAAGGCTAAGTTTGAACAGTGACTTAATGTAAGGGTTCAGTTCTTCTTGGAGCTCGTGTAAGACACAGCCTGGGATACCATCCATTCCCATAGATGCTGTGTTTTTTGCTTTGGAGAGGGCAGCTTTCACCTGTGCATCTGTGATGTCAGGGAGATTACATTCAGTTGGGATAGGCATTTGCTCCTTTGGGAGGGAAGTGGGGGAGAAGTTTGCGCTGAATCTGTCTGCCAGGATGTTGGCTATGTCTGTAGGTTTGGTATATTTTGTACCATTATACAACAATTCAGAGCATATCTGGGAGTTTCCGCCCATGTTCCTGACATAACTAAAGAAGGCCTTGTGATTATCTTTAGTGTCTAGGGCAATTTTTCTTTCGAAACTGGCCTTTGATGATTTTATGAGTGATCGACGTTTCTTGCTAATACTGATCAGAGATGCCTTCCCTTTTTGGGATTTTGCTCTGTCATGTAGTAGCTTCCTCCTTCTGGTGTATAGCTTATTTATGGCCGGGGTCCATTAGACCGGTCTCCTGTTTTTGGAGGAGTGAGTCTTGGTTTTATTTGGGATAGCACGATCCATGCATTCCTGCAGGTGCTCATAGAATGCATTTGTAAAGGATTCTGCGGATTGGGCTGTATTATCCTCTGGCCCAGGGCTTTGAAGGATTCCACCTCAGTCTTGAGAAGTGCAAAGTTGGCTTTTGAGAAATTCTTTACAGTGATTTCCTTGGCTGGGGGTGGGGATGGGATATGGATGTCCAGAGAAATTTGTTTATGGTCTGATCTTACCAATGAGGGGTTTACCTCTGGTGTGGAACATAGAGTCCCCATGTTGGTGATGACCAGGTCCAATATGTTGTTCCCTCTTGTGGGAGTGGTGACCAGTTGTTCCATTGCATTAGAGTTTATAAATTCAAGGAACCATTGGGCGAGGGTGTTTGGGCTTGAGTAGTTTTCCCAGTCAATGTTTGGGTAGTTGAAGTCACCCAACAATATAGTGTTTGGAGAGACCTTCATATTCTCTAGTGTTCTCAGGAATGCCAAGTGGGGTTCCTGTAATAGGGAGAGTGTTCTATAGCAGGCTACAAACTGAAAGGCAGTTTTGCCCGCTGTTAGTTGCCATGGATGGTTTCCTATGTTTCGTGCAGTGCCACTAACCTGGAGGTGTAGGTATCTTTGATGAATATAGATTCTCCCCCTCCTTTCGTGCTTCGGTCTGAGTTTTGGGGCCAAAATGCATGGTATGAGTTATAACCTGGTAGTGCTGGGGTGCTCTCAGGAGCCTTGAACCAGGTTTCTGTTACTACACAGACATCGATTTTCTCCATACTGAGGAGAGCTTAGAGTGTGTGTATCTTGAGGTTTAGACTTCTGGCATTGAGTAGCATTACCTTTAGTTTTTTTATCCTTGGGTTGTCTATGGATGTGGGTTTGTCCTTTGAGCCTTGCCTAAAAAAGGCACTATGGGGGTGGCAAGAGCCTTGGCCAGTATACGAAAGCCTAAGGGTGACAGGTGCAAGCCGTCCAGCCAATTGTTGAAACTGATTATTTTGTCTTTATACTGTGGCATCATTCTTGGTGAGGGCAAGATGCTACTCAAGGTCAGGGTCATACCAGCCTGGGCTACATGGTCAGAGAGCGCCTCTATGTCTCTTTTCATGTAGTCCAGGGAGGTACATCTCAGGTCATTCACACCAGCATGGACAATGACGGAGTCATACTTGTACTTTCTTTGGAGTGACCTGAGTGCTTGCGTTATGTGGCGGATCCTGGCACCTGACAGGCAGCTTACAGTGACCTTCTCCTTGTTCCGTCTGGTGAGTGGGACATCAGTGTGCCAGACAATAGAGTCCCCTATAACAAGTGTATTTGGTGTGTTGTTTGGCCTTAAGGGCTGTGACTGTGAGGCACACTGATTTTATGGGATATGTGATTTGTGGGTATTGTTGAGGGGTGGCTGTTGCTTGGATATCTGCTTAGGAGGTCTTTGCTGTTTAGGCAGATTTTTATTTAGAGCCTCCGAGTATGTTTTTGTGTGTTTATGTGTTGGGTATGCAGATGCAATAGGTCTGTGTGACACTGGATTTGTGGTGTGGGTGGTTACCTTTTCCTCCTGACTGACTGTGCCAGTCTTGGGTTGAGAGAGCTCTGCCTCCAGTTTGACTGTGTAACTGCATCTCTCACATGTATTAGAGTTTGTTGGAAGGAGGAGAGGGTTGTCTGTGTACATAAGACAATTGTAACATTGCCTCAAAATTCCCAGATTCACCAGCTGGACTGGAGAGTAACCTTGAAACTGACCCTTGAACATACCAAATTAGTATAGGGAACTGTTTTTTTACTGATCAGATTAGGGAAGGGAACTGATTTTTCACTTGATCAGGAAGGACCAATCGGGAGCCTAGTACTTATGAGAAGCCAAGGAGGGTGTAGTGCTTTAGTTAGTTAGTGTTTTCTTATAAGAGCTGAGCAAGTGCAAGACTTTAGACAGAGAACAGAGTAATTACTTTGAGAGTTTGAACAGTTCTAAGGGAAAAAGTGAAGAGCAAAGACACTTTTCTAATATTACTAAATAAATTCTGCAGCTAGAAACTAGAATAAGAAAATCATTGCTTCCTGGATTTTCTTGGTTACCAAACATTAATGAAATCCAGAGATATTCCATAACAAACCAACAAAAGTAAAAAGAATAACAATAAGATGCTCTTTATATAGAGCTCAAAAGGCAGTGCCAAAATCTACTAAGGTCAGCAAAATAGGCTTGCACCAATCCAGTATTCTTCTGGACCATCCAAAAATCAGAATGATTCTCCAACAGTCCAGAAAGCTATCTACAAACTCCAGTATTCTGTAGAAATGTGGACAGAATGCCAGAGTTTGCTTAAAAGCAACCTCTGCCTGTTTTTTTTTTTTTCTTTCACTAAAAGCATCTCTAAAGTGATACAGTGGAGTATGAGATACTGTACAAACAAGAAAAAAATAATAATGCGATGTAATTTAGGAAGGGAAAAATGGACTAAAAAGGATGTTCCGCCCTAATGATGTATGCATTTACATCATAAAAAGGGAGTGGATATGGGTGGAGATGGGTTGAGCCTGAACCAAGTGATCAGCCATACAGTCGATCATCCCAGTTCCCAAATGCTCTTTAGTGCAGTACGGGCTGCTGGTATTGCATTTGAAGTCAAACCTAAGTGATGTAGCACTAAATATATATTCTAAACTGTAGCAACAGTTTGCTACAGTTTAAAAGTAAAAAAAAAATGCTTAATTCAAACCTGACTGCTGTAGCAATCTGTGAGAGTACAAATTGTAGCAACTACTTGCCACATTTGTAGCAGGCAATTTGCTACAGTTTAAAAAAGAAAAACATTTGTATATTTTTCTAAAACTTAAACCTGAGTGCTGTAGTGCTCTGCACAAGGTATAAACTGTAGCAGTTTGCTATAGTTTAAAAGAGAAAATATTTGTTTCCTTTTTTTTTAAACTAAAACACAAGCACCATAGCACTCTGTGCAGTATAAACTGTAGCAAACTGCTTGCTGCAAATTTTGCTACAGTTTAAAAGCAAAAAAAGTTTTTTTTTTTTTTGTACTAAAATAAGATGAAGGAGGGTTGGGGTCAGGGTGCAAAAATGGGACCTGAATGGCTGAGGCAGGGGGGCATCATACATTTGGCAACCTTGTTGGTTTGCAGATGTCTTTTTTTTCTTCACATGAAGAGCTTAGTGGGTGGGGAACTAGTTTTTGGTAATGGTACAGGGCGTTGGTAGAGCTAATTGTGTTTCTGCTTTCTGCCTAGTTGCAATAGATTACTTACAGTGGCCCAGAATCCTATAGGCTTTTTAAGATCAGTCTGTTGTAGGTTTTTGTAACATTTTCTTTTTGTCTGTGTGTACATGCGTATTAATCAGGTTTCTTGGATGTCTATAGGTATGATAGTGTAGGTTTTGTCTTTGCACCATTTATTCCAGGCTTTGTCCCTACATCCTATCAGATGCTTTGTTTTACAAGTTAATCGCGGGGGCTGTTTTAGCTTTTATTCTCTTTCTGTATTTAGGGGCTTGATGGTCAAGTTTGCTAAAGATGGTAGTGTTAAAGTTTTCTACTGCTTCATCTCAAGGTAAGATTTTTAGGGGTGCCTTGTTTTACGATATCAATAAATGTTTCTGCTTTAAACTTAGGTAGATAGATTCCTCACTCTGTTGGAATATCCATGGTGAGGGGATTATTACAGATTCTGCCTTTTTAATTTCTCCAAATCTTTTGGGTTTCTAATACCATGATGGGAATGGACCCCATTCCTAAGTCAAAGTATGATTAAAGTTCATGAAATTAGTATTGTTTCACTCTGATGTCAGCCAAAAGTGCTCTTTGCAGCACCCGCAATGTGCCCAGTAATGACTCCTTCTGCAATTCGTACAGAGTTACATATATTGGTAGCATATCTAAATATGATTGCAGACTCTTTTTTATAAGACCCACTTTTCCTACTACTACTATTGGAACTATCTAGGTATCTTTCTTTCACATTACTCTCATTTCTGCTTGCAAATCCTGGTATTTTATTACTTTGTGCCTCTCTGTATGCAGGACACTGTAGTCACTGGGTGTGGCAATTACAATGATCAATGCTACTTTTCTCTTCTTTTCTTGGACCATTATATCCAGTTTTCTAGCATCTATCTTTTGAACTGATGGTAATTGATGATCCCATGTGATGTAGACTTCATCACTTTCTATGATGCTTTGGGGCTCGTTTCCACTGTTTTTCAGCAACTTCACTTCCATACATTTGCACGATCCCCAGTGCAACAGTCTCACCACATTATTATGCTTTACAGTATACAGTCCTTCTGCCTTTACTATGTTGCAACCAGCAATGAGGTGTGCAACTGTTTGCAATTCTGTTTTACAAAACCTACATTTGTCTGTTTCTCCCACATGTTCAATGGACTTTGTAAACCAACATGTACATAGCCCACTGTCTTGTGTCAACAATATTAACTTTTCATCTCTTGGTTTGAATTCTCTTCTCCTTAATCATTCCTGCATTTGTTCCTGGTCAACATGAGGTTCTTCCAGAAGTTTTCTATACTTGCAACTATATTTATGCATTTTACACATTTCTTGCCTTCTCATCTGGTCCTTCACCTTATATTCTTTCTTTTGTTTTTTGGCACATTCAGTTGCTGTCTGGTTTCTATCTACTTGTGGCTTGATTTCCATTCCTGCTTGACACCAATATGATTCTGCTAGCCTAAGCAAGAAGTCATCTTAGATTTATTCTCCTCATGTATCAAAACTTTCACTACATTTCGGTCTTGTGAGGTAAGCAGATATGTGTGGAGTCCCACGATTGCAGATCTATACATGTCATCAATTTCAAGGAGGCCCATACCTCCTTCAGAATGGGGAATATATAATCTTGGTGTGCTCTGATTTTTATAAATCATTTGGTAAGGATGAAGCATCCTTCTTGTTTTCCTATCTAATCTAGCCAACACATTTTGGGGCCAGTCAATGACTCCAAAACTGTAAGTTAGGACAGGAAGAGCAAATTGGTTTATAGCTTGAATTTTGTTCCTAGATGTCAATGCTGTTTTCAGGATTAATTTAAGTCTTCTAAAGTACTCCTTACTAAGTTTTATTCACATTTGTTCATGTTTTACTGTTGACCCTTCATCAATTCTCAAATATTTATACACTCCCTCTTGCTCAAGTTCTTTTATATCACATTCTTGTTCCAAACTGAAGTTTTCTTGGTGCTGCAGTTTTCCTGCTTCAAACGTTGCTTTTGACATTTATCAAGACCAAATGACATTCTTATATCATCTGAAAAAGTTTTGATAACTTGTAGTTGTACTTTTAGTTCCTCATCTGATGAGTTATACAGTTCCAAATCATCAACAATGAGAAGATGAGAAGTCTTTACAATTTGTTGTTTTCTGGGAGTCAGACTGTAGCTATGACCTAGTCTGTTAAGCAGACAGCTTAATGAGTTAAGGGCAAGGCAGAAGAGCAGTTGTGACAGAGAGTCACCCTGGAATATCCCCCTTTGATTTTTTATCCCTGGAATAATCATTTGTCCTTTATCATGGTTTAACTGCAAAGTGGTCTGCCTCTGTTTCATGGTCATTGTATTGCAGTTGATCAGTGTAGGATGTATCTTATACATTTTAAACAATCTTTTATCCATAAATGTGGGATAGTCATTCCATGCCATGCTTAAATTCTTTCCCTTTTTATAGTTCTCCGCTATGACTTTATTTAACAGCAAATGATCCTTTGTTCCATATGACTTTCTTTTATTGTCTTTTGTTCTGTTGCCATAATTGAGTTTTCTTCTAAATGACTATAGACTCTGTCGGCATCAATTCCAGTGTATAGTTTATATGTCATCAGAAGGAATGTTATTGGTCTATAATTTTGGGGGTAGCTTGGAGGTTCAATCTTAAGTAGGAGCATTGTTTTACCTGTTGTTAGCCAGTCTGTTCAGTGTATGCATATAAATATTTCTTACTCATGGCTAAATCTTCACGCAAAGATATTAATACTTTTAACCAGAAGTTAGGTATTGCATCTGGGCCTGGGGATTTCCAGTTTGAGGTTTTTCTTAATTTTGTTTCAATCTCTCTGGCTGTTACTGAATCCCATTTCATATCCTGTACCTTTAAACTGCTTATTCTTTCTTTTACTTCTTCTATCCATTTAGCACCTTTGTTATGTTCCTCAAATCTTCATAGATACTTCACAGAAATGTATCTATTTCTTTTTTTGGTGGTCTTTCAATTCATTTTACCTTGTTTCCCAATTCTCTATAGAATTTTTTTGGGTCATCAATAAATTGCTTATTTTGTACTTTTCTTTTATAGTTATCTGTGTATCTTTTACGTTTTTCTGCCTTTGCTGAGATTTTAGCTTATTATTTGTAATAGTGCATGATAAATCCTGATTTGTTCTAATACTGCACATTGCTTTCATCACGTCTAACTTTCTAAGCATTTTTGTTGATCTGTTCCCTATTCTGTACTTTTCTAACAGTGACACTTCTTGTTTTAATTATTGTTTAGTTTTCTCTATTTGATACTTCCATGATGGTATTCAATTTCTCCCCTTTCTCTCCCTCACTACCCTGTATTCTTTTAGTAGAACTTTTCAAGTTATTAATTTAGCTGCACAGTAGTATATCCTGTTTACTCCTGTTATATTGCATGGATCTCTATGGACAGTCCTAATTACTGTGTTCATTTGTTTTATCAAACTTCTGACTTTTTGGGTTTTACTGACCTTCTGCAGTCTATTTCTTCCATTAATTTTAATATATCTGCCTATCTCTATTAAGTCAAGCAATTCTTTTCTTAGCTCATTTTCTTCTAAACTGAGGGCACATTTTTTGTTTTCCATTTCCTGCAGGCATTCTATAGAAAGTTCTATTGCATCTTCCTGTGGCACATTCTCTACAATTTCATCCTGTGTCATCTGTTGCTCTGTCATATGAGAACTCACTGGCATATCACTCCCCACCATTAACTGTGTCAGGGTTTCCACGGTTTCCTGTTCCTTACCTTGCCGTCCAGCTTCAAGTGAATGTTTATACTCGTTTTCTTTGGAAGGCTCCAAAATATCTTCATATGGCACCTGACCAATTGCTTCCCATTCCATTGGTTTCCACTTAATTTGGAGCTCCATTGCCCTATCCTGTTGTGGTGCTTTCTAAATTAGATTTTCTACACTGAATCCTTCACTTTGCAGGTACTCCATAACCTCAGTTTCTATTACTTTAACTTCTCCATTACTAATCTTCTTTTCTACTTTTCCTCTTTGTCTTCTTATTTTTTTGTATTGTAAAGTTTTCCATGTCTGGAGTCCTTTGCCTGTATTTCTCTTCAAATATCTTTGGTGCTGCTCTTTTTGTAATGATTAGTTTTGCATTCTCCTTTGCATAGATATTACACCATATCAACTCTCTTTTTCTTTCCCATGTCCATATTTCTTCCTCAGACATCTCCTAATCTTTCTGTTTCTCCTTACTTTGGGGACTCGTCCCATCATGCTGTGATGTAACCTGTGTCTGACCTTCTGCATCAAATCCTTCACTTCACAGGCACTCCATAACTTCAACTTCTATTTTTTACTTCTACTTTACTAATCTGCTTTTCTACATTCCCTGTTTGTTATATTATTTTTTATTGTGAAATTCTCCATGTCTGGATGCCTTTGCCTATATTTCTCTTCAAATATCTTTGGGGTTGCCTTCTTTATCTTGATTAATTTGGCTTTTGCTTTTGCATAAATATTGCACCATATCAAATCTCTCTTTCTTTCCCATTTCCATATTTCTTTTTTATACTTTTCAAAAATATCTAGGTTTTGTTGTTTATATTTTCACACTTCCTGAGATGCTTCTTTTTCCAAGCAGAACAAAGTTTCTTGGTCTGTATCACTGTTTTTCAAAAATCTGTTGTATTAAAGACCACAATTTTTTATTTGAAGCTTCTGACAGTTTTTCTTGTGGAAGTATTTTTCTTTCCTTAAATTCCTCTCTTAATCTTTTTGTATATCTTGTGTCTGGAAATTCTGGGCTTTTTGCATAATAGTAACAATACATAATTTTGGTCTTATCCTCAATAGTCCACTCTATCTTCTTTATGGTTCTTCTTTGGCCTATAAGTTTTTGTGATTTTTGTGGACTGCTACTTCTTTCTACAACAGGTGGGCCATCCTCCCCTTGGGCCTGGCCTGGCCTCATTGTAGGAATGTTTTTATATTTTGAGGATTCTACACTGACATTTTTTCCAGTCCTAGCACCAGTGTGCCTACCAGGATCAGGAACTTTTTTATCCTGGGTCTTGTGCACCCAGCTATCTTTTTTTAATTTCTGACCTACTTCTGTCCATGATATATGCTATATAAATACAGTCTATATATCAATGTTGCCTTGGTGAGATTTTGTAGAAAACAGAGTCCACCTAGTGAAGGTACTCACCAAGACTTGAGGACAAATTTAGTTTCAGCACTACTACTCTTTTTTGCTTGCTGACTTTTCATCTCTCCATTCAGACCCCTTTCATCTCTCCATTCAGATCCTTCTGCTTATGAAGGTTGGGTGATGGTCGCTTAGGGTGTCAGAGAAGATTCCTGCCTCTATTACTTTTTTTCTGGACTGGTAGATAGCATGCAGTCTAGGGTACTTGACATTGTGGAATTTCTGGCATATCTTGTGGAATCTTTAATCATTTGAGTAAATACAAATAGATTAATATTTGGTCTGTGGGTGTTAGATGAACAGATGGACCAGTCTATGTTAAGGTCTCCTGGATTTGTTTCTTAATATATGTTGGATGAGATCCATAATACAATATTTTGTATTATGTTAATATTGCAAATATTAAGGGCTATGTAGATACATATGACACATTTATGCCAATAAATGTTATTAGGATTTTGGCTTTATCATAGCATGTTATGGGATTATAATAGGTGATAGCTGTAGGTGGTTTTAGTATAGAATGACTACACTTCCTGCTTCTTTTTCTGTAATATGGCACCTGATGATGCTATAACCAGGGGGGTGATTTCCTCTTCCTGGATATTAGGATTTTAGCTACACCTCTGTGATCCTAACTGTCTAAAGACCATACAAGACAATCAAACTTTTTCAATTTGAGATTTTGTAAGAAAGGCTGTAGACACTAAGATTTAACATTTTAAGACCAAGAGTAAAACATACCTCTCAACCTCTTAGCACTTACTAGAAAGGCTCACACAGACTCTGCTACACTTTGCTGTGAGGGAAAGGTTAGTTTGCTTTTTATTTGTTGTATTACTTTATTGCCTTTTTCTATTTTGAATACTGTGATTTGTTTTATTTACATTGTATTTTACATGTATTCTGCTTTTAACTGCATATTAAAACTTGAAGAGACCACAGCTCTGTCTCTAGTCAGTTAGGCAGAATTTTTTTTCTCCACCCTCCCACCCGGTTACTGTAGTGTTCTTAAACACCACTGTCTTTCTAGTTTCCTTCCCCTTATGTTAATTCGACCATATATCTCATGTCCTCTCTGTTTTTACTGGCTTGTGTGAGTAAGCACAAAATTATCATTTTGTGAAATCACTCCCCTTCAACTATTTAAGTTTATTGGCCATCCCACTGTATTCCATAGTACCAGAATACAACAGTGACCACCCCCTTTCAATCTGTCTTGCTGTTTTAAAAATAGTGACTCTAGACTAAAACAACTTTTTAGACAAGTAAAACTTAAGTTACCTACTTTCACATCTAACTCCTCTAGTGCACACTGCAGTGTTTAGGATAAACCATTTTTTTTTCATCTTACCTTTAAACATTCCTGTGACTAGCACTTGCTTTAAAACCTGCTGGAAAGCACTAGGAAGCCTTAAACTAATACAAACACTCAACTCTCCTTATTAATAAGGAGAAATTAATTGTAGGCACTAAACAGCCTATAATTGCAAAGTACCTTACTAAGGTAAGGGAAAACAGCTCTTGTACTTTACAAAAACAAAAGCATCAAACCAGGCATGTGCAAAGGTCAGCTTCTGGTGATTTCTCCTGCCCACCTGGTGAATCTGGGCATACTGGGGCAATGCAGGAATTGCCTCATGTACACAGATAACCCTCTCCTCCTCTCTCCCAACCCTACAACCTGTGAGAGATCCACTTACATAGCCAAACTGGAAGCAAAGCTCTCTCCACCCAAGATTGTGCTAGACAGTCAAGAGGAGAAGGTTAACACCCACACTACACCTCAAGCAACACATAACCCTTCTAAACCCATAGCACCAACACTCACACATAGCAACACTAAACCCACATATGTGGAGGCCCTTAACATTAACCTGCCCAAGCAACAAGGACCTCCGAAGCTGAAACACAAACAAACACCAATCACAACCAAAGTGTCACATAGCTCACAACACCAGTGTGCCACCCAACAACAGCCCCTAAGGCAAGACAATGTACCCAACTTTTTAGTCATAGGTGACTCTATTGTCAGGCACACTGATGTCCCACTCACCAGGCTGAACAAGGAGAAAATTACAGTAAGCTGCCTGTCAGGCGCCAGGATCCACCACATAACACATGCACTCAAGTCACTCCACAGCAAGTACAAATATGACTCTGTCATTGTCCATGTTGGAGTGAATGACTTGAGACGTACCTCCCTGGACTACATGAAAAGAGACATGGAACAGCTCTCGGATCATGTGGCCCTGGCAGGTATGACCCTAGCCCTGAGTAGCATCCTGCCTTAGCCCAGAATGATACCACAGTATAAAGACAAAATGATTGACTTCAACAATTGGCTAAGCTTCTGGTGTCATTCAAAGGGGATCCAGTATCTGTCTGCCTGGGATGACATGATCAACAGACCACGATGCTTTGCCAGAGATGGTCTGCACCTGTTGCCCCTGGGATTCAGGTTACTGGCTAAGGCTCTTGCCATCCCTATAGTGCCTTTTTTAGGCAAAGTACAAGGGACAAAACCACCACTATAACAGGTAAAAGCATGAAAAATCTGAAGGAAATGCTACTCAATGCTAGAAGTCTAAACCTCAAAATGCACTCTCTCGAGGCACTCCTAAAAATAGAGAACATCGATATCTGTGCAGTAACTGAGACCTGGTTCAAGGCTCCAGAGAGCACTCCTGCAATACCAGGCTACAACTCTTACCACACTTTTTGGCCACCAAACCAGGACCGAAACACTAAAGGTGGACCATATTCACCAAGGATATTCACATCAGGCTAGTTGCCCAACACAATGCGTCTAAAATTCTCCAGGTGCAATTAAGACTAGGTAAGACTGCAATCCAAATTGTGGCTTGCTACAGATCCCCCACCATGCCCCCAGATTTTCAGTACACCTTTCTAAACATACTGGAAAATATTAAGATACAACCAAACACCCTAATACTGTGTGATTTCAACTACCCTGCCATTAAATGGGAAAACTACTCGTGTACCAACATGTTTGCCTAACAGTTCTTGGAATTCATAAATTCCAACACCCTGGATCAATTAGTCCTTAGTCCCACAAGGGGCTCCAATATCCTAGACCTGGTCATTACCAACATGGGAAATCGATGCTCCACACCTGTGGTCACCCTCTCGTTGGTCAGGTCTGACCATAAGCTAATCACCCTTGACATCCACATCCCACCCCCACCCCCCAGTAAGGAAACCTCTGTAAAAAACTTCTCCAAAGCCAACTTCATGCTACTTAAGTCAGAAGTGACAAACTTCATGACACCCATGCAGACGGGAACTGAAAGTTTGACTGCTGAATCCTACACTAAGGCACTGTACGAGCATATCCACTCATGCATGAAATGTGTCATTCACAAAAGAACCAAGACGCTCTGCTCCTAAAAAAGGAAGCCAGTCTGGTGGTCCCTTGTCATAAACAAACTTTACAACAAAAGGAAGAAACTGTTGCACAAAAGAGGAAAATCCCAGGATGCAAAAAACTCCCTTACCAGCCTCAGTAAGAAGCTGAGATCCCTCATAAAATCTTCCAAGCTAGTTATGAAAATAAAATTGCCAAAGATTCCAAAGACAACCACAAGGCATTCTATAGCTATGTCAAGAATCTAAATGACAATGCTCAGATCTGCTCTGAGCTACAACAGAATGGCATTAAATATACTGATCACAAGGATATCGCCAATGTCCTGGCAGATTGATTCAGTACAAACTTCACCCCCCTCTCTCCCTCTAAAGGGCCCATCTCAATACCAAAAGATTGCCAAATTCCAGTAATAACTGCCACACAGGTAAAAAATGCACTCTCCAAAGCTAAGAATACAGCATCCATGGGACCAGACAATATCCCAGGCTGTGTACTACATGAACTACAAAATGAACTGGCACCTCACCTAAGTGTCATGTTTAATCATAGCCTCACTTCAGGCTTCGTGCCCACTGAGTGGTGCACAGCTACAGTTATCCAACTCCACAAGGGGGGATCCACCTTGGATCCCGGGAACTACAGCCCCATCAGTCTGATGAGCCTGATCTGCAAGGCAATGGAATGTATTATCATGGAACTTATAAACAAAGACATTGGCAACCTTCAAACACTGGACCCCACACAGTTTGGGTTCATGAAGGGCCGATCTTGTCTCCTGAACCTGATTGACTTCTCCGATTAAGTCTCCAGAGCCATGGACAAGGGTAAGGTGATCTACACAGCCTACCTGGAGCTCACCAAGGCCTTTGTTACCATCCCCCACTTTGGAATCATAGATAAACCTACTAAGCTGGGCATTAATCCCTACATCACTCAATGGGTTGCCAACAGGCTTACTGACAGAACCCACACTGTAAAAGTAGCTGACTCCAAATCCAGCTCCAGACAAGTGACAAGTGGAGTACCTCAGGGTTCAGTCCTGGGACCACTCTTGTTTGGCATCTACTTCTCTGATGTACCGGCCAACACTAAGGGACTCTGGCTAACAAAGTTCGCAGATGACTGCAAACTGGGAGCCATTATTGAATCCCCAAATGATGTGGATTGTCTACAAAAGGGCCTTACAGAAACAGATGCTTGGTGCCAGAGCCATGAGCTTAAGCTCAATGCCAAGAAATATATAGTTATCCCCTTTGGGAAAAAACATGTACCCATGAATTACCACATAGGTGGCAGTACACTAAACACCGAAAGTGTGATAAGAGACTTAGGAACACAGGTGGACAGTAGTCTCACCTTTGATAACCACATCACCACAACAGTCAGGAAATCCTTCTATGTGGCACGCCTCATCACTAAGGGCTTTTCATCCAGAAAAAAGGAGGTCACTGTCCCACTGTACTCATCCCTCATTATACCCATTATAGAATACAATGCCCAGTTTGGTATGTACCTCTCAAGACATCTGCAACAACTGGAAAGGCTGCAGAAATACCACACTAAAAGAATCACAGGCTTAAAGCAGATGCCCTATGCTGACCATCTAAAAAACTCCAGCTATACTCTGTCGCATATCGTCTACTCAGAGGCGATCTCTGCTTAACATGCAAGGCCATGTCAAACCCAGAACTGTTGGACATGCTACACTTAAAGAAATCCCAATCCCTCAGAGACACATGCTCCAGGGTTCTAAACCTTGTCATCACAATGAACAAAATATGCTGGAGGGATAGGCTCCTGACTCAAAGACTCCCCAGACTCTGGAATAGACTGCCCATACATGTCAAGCAGAGCGCCTCTTTGGCCCACTTCAAAAGGAACCTTGATGATTGGATGGGAGATAGGATATTTACCCCAGGGATCATGTCCGTCACCCTGCTAGACAGGGGACCAGGGAAGTAAATACTATGGGAAGAAATAGCCAGGGAATTGTTATGACTAGGCTTGCATAGGCCCTAGGGCTGATAGCCTAGTACCAACCTATGAACCTATGAACCTATGGACAAAACCAAATAGAATGGGGGACAAAGGCCCAAAAAGAGGGATTCATAGATTAGTACTAGGCTAACTACCCTTGTGGGTCATTTCAAGCCTAGCCAATTACCCCATGTGAAAATCAAACGCTGCACCTTGTGTCTGTAAGGTAAACACCCTTAACCATTATACCATCCTCCCTCCTTTTAAATAGTGTTCTTATAAATTTAGACAGTTGATAGAGTAATGGGTTTTGCATTAGCATGCATTTTCCAGAAGGATATGAAGTCTGAAACTCAAATGCATGTCATTCCGTAATTTCAATCCTCAATGATTTGGAAGAAAACCACATACTTTATGAAGAACAGATTAAAAATGCGAGGTAAAAATCTACACATTCTGAAAAAATCTAAGCTGTTGAGAAGTATGGAGTGGAATTTTCTTGATATTTTTATAGTGGGTTCCAGGGATTGCTTATTGTTATATTATGAGGGCCTAGGTGAGGGTGAATGTCTCCCTAAGCTAGTATATCTTTAGTGGTTTTAAAATTTGGGGATGGAATGCTATATAAAAGCATTTTTTGCATATGTGTAAAGCTATAGAAGGCAAGTACATGACATTCATCTTGAAGTAAGTTCCTTGTTTGAGGTGAAAGTGTTGGTTGCTATAGGGCCTAGGGCTGATGTGAGTGTAAGTGAGTACTTGTTTTGTGGTGGTATGTGGTTAAGTAGGTTAACAGGGAATGTGTAGCTGCAGGAATTGATGGTAACAGTAAGTTGTGCTAGGAATAGTAAGTCTGATGCTTAGCAAGCTATGTGAAAGCATATTATTTTTTTTCTTTCAGCGATGGATAGTTTTCACTGAATAGGGATATGAAGAAGAAGTAATACATCTGAGAGTCTGGGGGCTGTTAGGGAATTAAAATTTGAAGAGAGTGAAGTGGATCACACTGGCTATGTCAGCAGCAGAAAAGCAGTCTGCAAGCAAGTGATGGAGTGTAACCATCTTGCAAGGTAACAGAAAAGAGTCCAAAGGAATACAGTACAGAAATGAATTACTTTTTTACTAAAGACTATAGTTAAAACATTGAAATATTTGTCTAAAACAGAGGGTGACTAGGGCAGAAAGAAGTGGCCCCTACAGGTCAAGTTGTATGCATTACAGAAGCAGGAGTAAATTTAACAGTGCTGCAATGTGTGGGTAAAATATGAATGGGAAGAAAGAAGTGGGTGGGGGTTAATGTCCAAGTAGAGCATTCCTGGTAAGCCTAACAGTTACAATGGGGTGGTGTAATCCTTCTATCTAAGTAAGAAACAGTCTTGAAGAGTAAAGTGCAGGCATTTGAATATATCAGAAACTAGACAACAGTAGTCCAGTGTGCTGCTGTAGATTTCAACTGGTACTGGTGGTGGCTCTGTAGTGTGGTCTGTCTTCAATGGGCTTGGGGAACAGGTCACACAGGGACTCTATACACTTGTAGTGGGTTGAGCTCAGAATGTGGGAAAAATTATTAACAGAAATCTGATTGAAGGTACATTTCTTATCATGTAGAAAGATTCTGTTAGCATTCTTCTTTACATAGATGGCAACAAGCAACACTTTAGAAAATCATAGGCCTATCTCCATATTAAGTCCAAATTCAGACATGCTAGAAAAAGCAATCTATACCTAGCTCACATATTTTAACAGTCTATAACAAAGCCACCAAGACATAGTATGGTTTTCCACTCAGGCCACAATACTCAAACTACTCTAGCAGAAAAAAATTGACCATATAGCCAGTCAACATAATAAAGGTGACATAGCCCATATATTCTTATCCATTGCTTATGAGGTATTAGTTGCAGTAATTTAGTCTTGCAATGGTTTAGCAGCTAGCCACCAGTTACTACCCAGGCAGTAAGGTGGCAAAATTGTCCTACACCTTGAAATCAAATTCAGACATACCCCATGGTTCAATCTTTGGCTGTATTCTGTTCACATTCACAATTTATATGTACCTATAAACCTAAGGTTTTATACTACTTTAATATGCAGATGATTCTACCATGATAGCTACTGTCAACAATACATCCTCCCTTAATTTTCAGCTACAGAATTTAACTGACACTCTGAAGAAATGCATTTAGTTAGTTAGTGTGGTTAGTTAATTTGTCAACCACAGTAATCCTGTCAGGCAGATGCTCCATTTCAGAAGATTCTGATGAGAAAAGCAACACAATTACTATACAAATTTAAGTTGCATATCTCGTGTAAAAGTAGGCTATAACATTATTCGGCATAAAGGAATACAATCTATGTAGAAAAAATAAGGGTTAATTAATATACAAGAAGTTTTTAAATCAAAGTAGTACTATAGGCAGGAGATAAAATATGTAACTTTTAACTTAAATAGCTGCCAGACTCTAAACTTATTCTAAATAAAAAAAAACAGTTCTGATATTTGACAACAGACCAGTCAGCTAGCGACATTAAAACAATTGAACAATATAAGTACTTACGGGTTATCACTGGGAATAACCTCATCTTCAATATTAATTTTACTAGTGCAGTAAAAGATACATGCATAAAAAATTGAAAGGTCTATATCGGCTACCAAATGTCTGCTCCTAACCACCAAAAACAAGTTAGACAACATACTTCTCTTACCAGAACTCTTCTATGGATGCAGTATAATCTATATGATAGAAAATATCCAGAGCTATTTCCCAGGCGGCAGCAGATCAATATAGCTGCTTTAATTTTTATTTTTATTTATTTGTTCACCAGGTAAGCCCAATGGACAAATTATCCCTTTTGAAGGACAACCTAGAAGCACTGCCTTGTTAAGGGTTTACTATCAAAAACACGAAAATCACTTAAGCAAACAGTGATTTCCGCAACAAATAACATTGACTCATACATATTAATTAGGTTGTATGATCAACACAACAAAGTCGACAATTTCTGTCAATCTTACTGCATAAATCTCCCATTGACAACCATGCTGTGAGTCCCTGCCCTGTGTACATCCTTCTAAACGGACATACTCACAAACATCAACATTACGACTGTCGCTCCTACCATGTTCGAGCAGGAGGCTGTCGTGCATGTCAGTGTTGACCTTTTGACTGTAAACCCTTGTTAAGTGACTTGCTCAGAGTCCCACAGTAGATAAATGAAGTTTGATGGAATTGAACTCTGTACCTTGGACATAGGAAGCATCTCATTAACCACTTAGAGCTTTAGCCCTCTTTGCTAACTGCAAGACCAAAGCGATCCCTACACTGCTTCCTATCAAGAGATTGGAACCCCATTCCACTAGATTTTAATCTTATTGTAAGCAGTGTTACCTCTAAAACTGTTGTACATATCCAAATATTGCACATTCATTTCTTAAATGTGAAATCACTTAATTAAATCATAACTTCCCAATATTCAAATGCTATCTGATTACTTTTTAATAAACTGAAATAGATGGCCTTCAAAAGCAAAAAATAAAATAAGGTAAAAAAACATAATCTTCTCATTTTTACTCATAAACTACTGTGCAACAGTCACTTGCTAGCCCTCACTTCATTATTTCAATGGCATTCTACAAGTAGATTGTTCAAACCTTCTGAAAGCATGCCTCCTACAAACATATAAACCAGTAAATGTCAAGGTTAATAGACTTGCTAATACCACAGTAAGAATCAAAGGAACAGTTTGAACAGACTGTGTCTTCAGCGAGGTCTCTATAAGCACCAGGAGCTGTATTTGACAATTTTCAAAGGCGGAAGGAGGCAGCGTGTTGAACGAGTTGAAAATGACACAATATGGATGTATCGTTATGGTAAGTACATAATTTTTGTATCCAATATTGTCTATTTTTTCATTCAGTTCAACAAAATAAGGACATACCTGAATATAGTAGAACCAAAAGATGCATGTGCACTGGATTGCATGTTCAGTTTGTAAAGAGATATAAATCTGTGGACTGTGGACCATGGTGCTGCTACACAAATGTCATCAATGGGAACTCTCTTCATAAGCACTGTAGAGGTAATTATTACCCTAGTGGAATGGGCTTTTGGTTTCCTATGTAAGGGTAAACCCTGGCCATTGTATATAAAGAAAATACAGTCTGACAGCCATTTAGAAATCATGACTTCTGATATATTTCTTCCCAATTTTACTTTGGAAAAAGATATAAACAGTTGATCTGACATTCTTATATCCTTGTTACTGTGTAAGTAGAATCTGAGCCATCTGTGAGCATCTAGTGTGTGCAGTAAATATTCCCATTTGTTTGAGAACTTGGAAGAAAAGACTGGCAAATCAATAGACTGATTCAAATTTGCTTCAGATATCACCTTTGGAAGAAAAAAAGAATTTGTTCTCATGGTTACTCTGCCTTTATGGAAAATGAGATAAGATGGTTTGCATGACTGTTTGCAAATCAGAAATCTGTCTAGTGGATGTAATTGTGACCAGAAAAATGATCTTTCAGGAGAGACACTGAAGAACCACTGTGACTGCTGATTCAAAAGGTTTCTGAGTTAGGCTTGAAGCATGACAATGACGCTCTGTGGGGGAACTAGATCCATGACTGGGGCTCTTAGCAGGAAAGTTCCCTTGACAAAAGCTTTGGAGATTTTAAGAGAGTCAATGGAGGAATCATTATGCCTTATGTGGAAATTTGAAATGGCAGCCATTTGCAGTTTTATAGTAGAAAAACTAGATCCTTGCTGAAAAAGTTCTGATAGAATTTATGGGGACATGATAAAATGAAATACTTAGGAGTATGGATTAAAAATTATTCTAGTGTGCCAACTAAGCATATGTGGGAAGAGACTGAACAAAAGATCATACAAAAACTGAGAAAATTGAAGCTTTGCTATATGGATATGGATATAAGATACAAGCAGTTAAAAGGTTTTAGTCCCTTTAGTCTTATACACAGGTCAGGCATATTTTTATCAACAAGAGGAGAAGTTGTTGGTAGCAATTAATAAAGAGCTGAAGGATTTTATCTGGAAAGGGAAGATGGCAAGAGTCAAGTGGGATAAATTGATTCTTCCAGTAGAATAGGGTGGTTTGGGATTATGCAATTTAAAGAGGTATTTCAGAGCTACACAGTTTAGGCTCCTTAACATAGCACAAGCAGAAAACAATAATTTAAAGTGTAAAGGGATGATGTTGAAACAGGGGGGAAGCTAAGAAACAGTGAGAGACTGAGATTTTAGATGCAGACCTTTAAGGAGAATAACAAATAATCATACAGAATATTATATCCATAAAGTAGCAGAAAGTATTCTAAGAACAAAGAGAAAATGGGAATGGAGAAAGGAAATTCTGCTAGTAGGGATGACTGCAATTAGGGATACAGACAATAAGCAAGAGGGGGCTGGAATTTTTTGGAGGAAACTGGCAAAGGAACCAAGGTATTGGGAGTAAATAACTAGGGAGGAAAGGGTAATAGAATGGGAAGACGCCAAAAATTTATTTTAACTGCAAGTTAGAGATTGTCTTCCCTATCAGGGACTGATATCAGAGTATAGACAAAGAGAAAGAAATAGGAGGGGTCCTAAATGAAAGACCAGCACTGGTAGAGTTTTTAATAGAATCTAGAACAGAAGCTGCCATGCAAAAAGGAATAATCATTAGAGCATATAAAATATTGCATGATAACTATAAATATCAATCAGAGGAGGTTAGAAAGGATTGGGAAGATTGGATAAGCAATTCACAAAGAAACAATGGCAGGATATATGTATGTCTCCCAAATATGCAACAAAATGTAGAAGATTTAGGATTGGTGCCTGGAAATGTTTACATAGATATTTTTATACCCCAAGTAGACTCCAGAGATTTTTTTCTCAGGCAGACAGTAAATGTTGCAGGTGTGAAGGGGAAGAAAGAGGTAGTTGGGAGCATATTTTCTGGAAGTGTGGTGAGTTGGTGGACTTTAAGGATTCCCTGTGGGATGCACTGTCTAAGATGCTGGGTGGGCAGATTGGTTTGACAAGAGAGATGATTTTTCTGAGCTATGACACAGAATCGGAATTGCCTAGACATGGTAAGGCCTTTCTGTGTCTATTAATGTTAGCTGCCAAAAAAGCAATCACTAGAAAATAGAAATCAAACTCTAAACCAACTATACTGGAAGTAGTTACAGGACTTAATGAGCTATGTAATGTTTGAGTGAGAAAGATTGAGTAGATTATGAGTGAGAAACATTTAGTAGATTATAAGTGATGTATAATATTTGCAAATGAGAGTGCATCAGTATGGTTTGTGATGTAAAATGCTTGCGACTAGGATTGTGTCGGTGTGGTTTGTTTTCATTTATATAAATGTGTGATTGCCTATGTAGTAAGTGATGGTTTAATAAAGATGTTTCTTGTTTAAAAAAAAACAGGAATTGAATAATTTATGCAATATTGCTTAGGTTATATAATATATAGCAATGGTTTACTATTGTTCGTGCGAACTACATTCTGTCGGCATCAGTGTGCCAAAAATCAAAATGTCGAGCGCACAAACAATAGTTGATGAGACAGTCGAAGACTCTTATGTGAATGCACTACTGCATTTGCATAAGTGTAATTTGGCTATCTGCACGGAGATCGTGATACAGTGGGGATTGGAAATTCATCCATATCCCCACTGTAGTGTGATCTTGGAGTTAGAATATATAAGTAGGGGGGTGGGGTATGAAGGGGGGCTTGCCCCCCCTGCAAAACCATGATATGTCGTATAGGTGTCTGATTTACATCAGCTCCTATACGGCTATCATGTGCTGGTTTCAACAACAATGTCGAATCAAATGTGTCGGGCATTTGGTTCGACATTGTCACTGCTCGTTGTTTTCATTTTTGGTGTTACTATTCATTGTTTCGAACGCCAAGTGTTTTGCTATTCGAAGAAACAATAGTAAACCTATAACAATATATGTGAAGTGTAATGTTAGTTATGTTAATATAGTTTGATTACTTTTATATGAATGTAAATTTGCCCATGTCACAAGTGATAATTCAATAAAGATGTTTGAAAAAAAAAGTTCTGATAGAAAATCTAAGATTGATGGAAGAGGAACAGATCCAATCCCCTTGATGAAGCCCAGATAGAAAACCTTTACGACGTGCTTTGATAAATCTTTGGACTGACTGTTTTTGTAAAGAAGAAATAATGTGAACTACCAAAAAGTAAAGCCTGACATCTCTGGCTATTGGCAAAATTGGAGAAACCATACATCTCCAGGAGAGGCAAACCAGATGGGTGACTCTGAAGATTTGGGCTGAGATCCAACAGATGAGGTGGGTGCATTAAATGAGGCCAAGGAAAGGCAAGGGTCAGAAAGGGGCAATGAGGAGCACCCTGGTCTTGCACCTTGTATTTTTTGAATGAAGTTTATCAAGAGTGGTACAAGGAAAAGTGAAGAAGAGAACTAGGGGCCAATTGTGTACTAGAGCATCTCTCTGTGACTGTCCCTGTGGAGGCATTATGGTAAAAAACTGCCACACTTGTTATTCAGAAATGAGCAAAAAGGTTGCAGCAAGGTTGGCCCCAGCGGCTGAAAAATTCTGTTACCACTGTATGGCTGAGAGACCACTCATGAAGCAATAGAATTGACCTGTTCAACTTACCTGCCAGTACAACTGTTGTCCCAGGTATGTGCATTGTTATCAGAAAACAGTGGGAAGACTTCACCCATTGCCATGCTCTCATGGATTCCTGGCAAAGTGGGTATGATCATGTTCCCCCTTGTGTGTTGATGTACAATACCGCTGACATATTGTCTGTCTATATGGAATCACACCCTTAGTTAGGTAGTCCTTAAAAGCCTGCAACATTAGGAGGACCACTCTCATCTCCAAGGTATTGATGTGATGTTTGGCCTGTACAGTTGACCAAGTACCTTGAACCATCTTCCCCTCAAAATGATCCCTCCACCTACCCTAGAAGGGAAATGTCTATGGTCACTGTGGCCTGGGGAGTTGGAGGGCAAAACATGCTCCCTTCCGTGACTGATGGGCATGTTATCCACTATTTCATATGATCTCTGCAAATTTGTGTTAAATTAATTTTGACATTCAGTGTGTAAACTCTGTGCCCTTTGGACTGAAAGGGTCCACTGTAACACTGTCATGTGGTATCTCACAAGTGGAACTAAATTTTGGTAATAAATGGAGAATCAGTTTAGCTTGAGGAAAGGGATGTTTAACTTCCTGAAAGGCCATTAGTCTTAAGAACAGCACCTTGAATCTGGAAGTTTGGCAATATGAAGAACTGCATTGATATGGCATCCTATAAACTCCATCTGCTGCATGGGAGACAGTTAGCTTTTTGCTTGATTTACTATTATCCCTAGTAGATTTCTAAGCTGGAGTAGTAGTGTCTGTTGTATTACCAGTATCCCTGGATGTATCAGTTAGGAGTCAGTCATCTAGATATTTGAAGGCCTGTAGTTGGAGGTGAGCTGCTACCACTCCCATAATATTGGTCAACACCAAAAGTCAGTGCTCTGAACTGAAAATGATTGACCCCCAGCCAGAAAAAAAGAAATCTCCTAGATGTTCTCTGTATCTTTATATGATAGTAGGCATCCTGTTGATCTATTGAGCGCATTCAATCATTCTTCCTCAAAAGAGGTAATATGGAATGTACTGTGACCATCCAGAATTTTGCCTGTGTCACAAATTGATTGAGATGGCTGAGGTCCAAAATTGGCTTGAGGTCCACTGTTTTCTTCAGAACTAAACAGAACCTGGAATAGATTCTGGATCTTAACTGGTGTGGGGGGACCTGTTGAATAACACTTTTTTTAGCAACTTTGAAACGTCTATTGCTGCAGATTCCAATTGACTGGGTGGATCATTGTAAATTTTAATGTCTTTCTTTGCGGGTACAAAAAGAGAATGGTGTAACCTATGGCAATTATCCTTAGCACCCAGGAATCTGATGTAATGTTCTGTCAGGCTTGCAGGTATAAGATTAAGCAGCCAGCAACTGCCTCCATAGTGCGGCAATCAGGTAACCCTTCAGGAGCTCTGATAGGGTTTTTCAGTGAAGGGAGCATGAAAACCCTGATTATGAGTTCTGCCACTACCCCTTGGGTCTATTTGAGTTAACTCCCACTCTGCCTTGGGGTGGTCTGTCTTCAGACTGTCTTGGTGATAACCTTGTGATTTGCTGAACCATATTTTGTACCAACTTTTGATTCCTGGAATAGGACCTCTGAGGGGTAGAAAAATGGATTTCTACTGCAGACAGTGTCTTACCATTCTGCTGACTCCTATTAAGTGTTTCTTTAACTTTTGTCCCAAAGAGGGTGGAGCCATCAAATGAGGCATTAATAAAAGATGTCTTGAAGCTTTCCACAAAACCACAGGCCCACACCCAGACATGACTATGCATGGTAATGCTTGTGCCTGCTGTTCTTGCTGTACTATATGCTGCATTAGAAAGCAGGCCCATGACCACATTAGAAATAAATTGTGGGGTAGACAGTTGGGTGTCCACTGTTTTTAAAACATCTGGTGTTAAGTTAACCAAGAGAGACTTGGAAATCTCCTTGGTCAGGTCCCTCTGAAAATGAGGCATATGTGCAAGGTAACTCAGTACTTTGAGGGCAAAAGTCACCGAAGCATAAGTCTATTTTCATAGTCTGTCCATTGCCCTTGACTCCCTGTTAGGGGATGAACAGAAGAACTCTACCCAGACAGTTTTGCCTTTGTAGCTGCTGTTGCTACTACCATGGCATCTACTGGTTGTCCCTTAGTCCAGTGTTTTCTGTCTTTTGTTACCACTAAAATCCTGTCAGGTTTTTGGAGATGGATTCCACTGTATTAGGGTCCTTCCATGTCCACAATGCCACAAGATCTATGAGGGCATCCACTGATGGTTACCACCCAGTACCAAGAGCATCAAGGAACACAAATTCATCTGGGGAAGGGCTTTCAGTGGGCCAACCTGCCCCCCACCTCCTGCACTTCATCAATTCTAGGATGTCACCAAATGTGATGTCTTCTGGGGATCTAGAGGAACCTTCACCTTCATCTAAATCTGTGCCTTCAGTGACAGATTCAGGAAAGCAGTCTAGGTGCCTCTCTTTGCACATGTTGTTTCCTAGAAGCTTGTCTCTGGAGATGCCTTAGGAGACAGGTCCAAATCAGAGTGAGAACTCCAGTGTTGTTTACCCTTAAAGCTTATAGGTACTGACTGTCCCTGTCAATCTGAATGAGAGGAATAAGTCACAGGATCCGCTGGGAGTCAGGAAGGATCTGAACTTGAGGTCTGCACCTGCCCTTTTGGTCCAGTCAAGGACCTTTAACAGCTCAAAAGCTGACACTGTGATCAGAGCTGAGGAAGTACTCCACCTATCCAAAGTTTCAAAAACTCTTCCCAGTCCAATCAAGGGTGGCTCCAAGGATGACCTCAAACCTGAGATATCCAGTTCTAAAGTCCCAAGAGGGAGAGAGAGCTCCAAAACTCCATCACTGGGAGCCAAATACTGACACTTCTGCTCAGAGATTCATCCTGATCTAAAGGAGAGTTAGGGATGTAGCTGAAGTTTCCTGAACTGGTAGATCTGACTGATGTGCACCAAAAGAGCTCAGACCTGAGGCAACTAGATGGAAAGAGCAACCTGGCACCAGAGAAAAGGGTGAAGGGGTTGAAGGGCCTGTGTTTGAAGCTCCCCTCAGGGATGGCACTGAGATGTCTCTCAGATGGATTTGGTTCCTTAAGAATTTCCTCATCATATGGTCCACATCCTTTTCAGTAAGGCTTCTGGTGGATCGGACCAACCTCTATGAGGATGATACCACTTATGAAGGCCTTGAAAATTGTCCTTCTTGTAAGGTAGATTAACAGAGGTGAGGACTCACCTGCTCCAATGAAAACCTAACCCAAGGAGAGGGAATTTGGATCCGACTAGCTGGTGGATCCAACTTCCTCAATGTTTTTAGTGCTGGACCCAAAGGATCAGTTGGATCAAGATACTTTTCCCTTGATTTTATGGAGCTCTTTCCTCCTTTTCCTCTCCAGATCTTTTTCTGTAGACTCTTCTCCTTCTCTGTGTTTCTCCTTAGACTTATCTATTTCCATTTCTTTCCTTTTCTCTGTTTTACTGCTTGGGAAAATTGAAGCTGACCTAGTAGCAGAAGACATAGTTAGAGAGAAAGAGGATGAAGACCCTGTCTGAGAGGGAAGAAATCCTTTTAAAAATAACTTTTTATTTCCTGCCTTGAAAAGCCCTGGACCCAAAAGCAGCACAAATGTTACAATCAACTTGAAGCTGGGCAGCATTTAAAGAACAAACATGAAGACAATGAGGATACTGAGGAGGAATTTTTTGTCCTCAAGCTGAGTACTTTTTAAAACCTTGAGGTTTGTCTGGTGCCAGAAAACAATGTAATAAAAAACAATAAATCATAATACTTAACACACACTATGTTTATCCTAAGAAAAAAATCACAACTATAACCTTAAATGACCTTATAAACTATAACCTTATATCTGATAAATAGTACAAAAACACTATCTAGAAAAAACACACCAAAAAAGACATACCTATCTTGTTTCTATTACCTTACAAACATCCTAAAATTACCTAAAAGCTATATCACACAACTATACTATCTATTAACTACACTAAGTATCCTAAAAGGGAAGAAATGAGTCAAAAAATATCTATAATTTTAAAAAAGAACGCTTTCACTACCGTGAAAAACATAGCTCTTGGACACACATCTCAAAGATTCGGGTGACAAATGAGATTTGAGGTTAGTTAGTGAATGGGAAGGAATTTTGAGTAGAGGAGTCAGAGCCTTAGATGTACAGCACTAGAAGAAACTGCCAAGTTCAGATCTGATCAGATCTAACAACCCAGACACTGAATCAGATAAAAATAGGCAACACTGGATCCAGACTTTGAACTTTCTATGTAAAATGTCTGTGACTGTAAAATTTCCTGTTGGTTTTAAGTCTCTGTAATATTATATCTTGGCACTTGGCTCATAACAGAAAAGGGTCTTTCAACCAGGCTACTGACCAAATAAACAAAGAGAAAACAAATAAATAAATAAATGTCTTCAGTTAGTCTTTTTAACACACTTTTCTACCTCATTTTTTGCCTTCCCATTACTTTGACAGTAATCTTCCCTTTTATATCTTCAGCCCTCCTATCTCCTTTCTTTTTATGTTATGGCTGCCCTTACCTCCCCTGGGAATTAGACCATTTTTTTTCTTTCTGCCTCTGCAGCCATTATTTCAACCTTTTTTTCATACTTCCCAGAATGTTATTTTAATGTTCTCCCATAGCTCCTCTCCTTTACTCATATGTCTGTTTGTTAGCCTTGTATTCTAGCGTAATTGGATTATCCATAATCCTAGACCCTCATCTCTGTGACTATCCCTTGCTGTTTCCCCATAACATAGTGCGAACCATGCTTTTACTTGATCACTAGCAGCAATGAGTGTCTTGACTTGTAATTCCTTTACTTCCTTCCCAACAAAACGTGAAGTCAGGGATTGCTCCTGTCCCAGCTCCAGACAATACTTTTTATTCAAACCCTCACAGTTCAGATATTTTACTTAGTATTTTTTTTTCTGCCTACCCTGAGGGGTGGGTTACTTTTGTCTGCCACTGAAAGATTGAGATAGCCTTTTTATAGCTGGCTTTAGGCATAGGCTAACTAAGTGGCTGTGTAGGGCCTAGTTGGTCAGATGCAGTTTTACAAGTTTTTTCCCCCTTTCCAAGTACCAGTGCTCCTGTTGAGAGAAGAACAGTGCCCTGTAAAGAATGAGCTGTACACACCCCTCACAAATGTACTGCTTCTCATGGTACTGGGCCCAACACCTCTTGAGTATCCAGTATTTGATGGAAAATACAGAATAGTATGCTTAAATAACAGGGTGCTACAAAATTCCATGTGGCCCCTTTAAATTACTGGGTTTTTTTTCAGTTTCATCCGACCTGCAACATCATAAGACCATTGCTATAATGTCACTACAGATACTGTATGAGACTACAAATGCCCATAAGCTGCCAAGCCACACAGGAGATTAAAAAAGGGAAGAACAGTAATCATCAGACTGTCACTGACTTCACTGACTTTCTTGCTGGCAACTGAACTGCACATACTGTGTATCACAGAGAGGCAGAGAAGAGACGGAAAAGGCTTGACTAAGTTCAGGTAATGTACCAGGGGGGTATGTATGGGTTTCAGCGTTTTCACTTTGGATACAATACAGCCAGGTATATTCACTAAAAATGGAATCTTAATTGTTCCTTTTATCTGGCAGTTCACACAGAGTATCTTTTCTACTATAATATGGTTATTTCGGAAGGATACAGATCTGTCATTGGCATGAAAAAATAGCATCATTGTCTGTTGCTTTTAAACAATTCTCATGTTATTTTTGGTTTCTGTCAACAAAACAGATAAATGAAAGCTACTGAATTGTAGTTGTTCAATTTTATAAGTGTTGAAAAGGTTGCATTTCATGTTTGGGACAATCATAAACTAATTCAATGCACAAGTATTTCTGTTTTTCACTAATTTCTCATCTTAAGTAATTGAAAACATGTATGTGCACTATCAGATTTAAATATATAACTTTGCCATAAAGGCAAAAAAATAAATACCTTAACAACCTTAGGACTTGGAAAATAATTTTATAATATTCACCCCATTCTGGAGTGCTTTTTCTTTACTTAGTGTGTGGCTACTGGTTTTTATAGAGCAAAGTTGAAATACAGAAGTAGCTATAATTGCTGAGGTAGGATTGAGAAATGCATGCAGATGAAAGCAACTTGTCATTTGCTGAATTTAAACAGTAATTGACAGGTTCAGGGGCCTTCTCTGGATACAAGTGACTTATTCCTGTTGTTGTATGATCACTGTCAGACAGCTGTCACTGAACAAAAGTTCAGGAGTAAAGTCTCGCAATATATTGTGTCTGCTGAAGTTAATGTAAAATTCATATTGCTATGGCTTATATTTATGTATGTGCATGAAGGGGTGCATGAAGGGATCGCAGTGTATTTACGTATATGTAACAAGCTGACCACAATTTCTTTCACTTTCTATTATGAGCATTAACAATGCACATGATAAGTGGCTATAGTTTGTGGTCTGGCAGAAGCAGGGTGTATAAGAAAAGTCACTGATCATTGGCAGGGGCATAAGAAGTAGCTTTGCTATCTCACACTATGTACCACTATTTGAGTTCTTGGCTCTGGCTATCTTGTGTGGGGAGACTGCATATCCTTTCCCCTCTTTGTGTGGGTTTACCCATGTACTCTGCTTTCCTCCAACACTCCAAAGACAGGATGTTTGTGAACAGACTTTTTATCTGTGGACATGCATAGTACTGAAATCTCATCTAGTTGAAATCCAACCCTGCACAGAAGGTTATTGTTACTTGTGTGAGGGGCCAGGAATGTTACTACTTTTTTTTTTTTCTTGTAATCAATCCTCTTAGATTGTCTAGGGGCTGTGGACAGTGTGGTGATTATTTCTTTAACCCCCCCTCCACACAAAATCTTAGAAGTGTGTTCAGAAGGTCTCTATATCTTGTCTTAAGACAGTGTGCTGTTGGAATACATTACTGTGATGAATATTATTCTCACATTCCTCACACACACAACACATAAATAATAGGTTGGTTGTTTTGGGTTAGAGGTAAAGAGGCATGCTGTTCTATACATCTGACAGCAGCAGCTTCAATTATGTTACTGTGTTCTATTTGCTCTTTCAGTTTCGTCCTAGTCTGTCATTAGGGGTTACACAGAAGGTAGCTGTCTTTTGCAGGTAGAGGTGAGGAAGCATGCAGTATATAACACCAGTGGGATACACAGAAGGTGGCTATCTTATTTTTTGAGGTGAACAGATGCAAGCATGATTCTCAAATATGATTTGTATATCTTTGTAAGCATTTTATTCTGATCTGCCATTTTGCCAGACACAAATCTTGCATGAAAGAAATAGACTGAATTTATTTCTTAGCTCATGTTTTTGTTCAGGTCATCACTGGAACAAAAGATTGGTAGATAGCTCTAAAATGCACCTCGGAACATCTGCAACACCATGGTTTCTGGCTATGGCTTAATTTGATTATTTATTCCACATGTACTGCAGTACATTCTTGACCAGTTGGGTTGTGTTGAAAAAATGTAGGGAAAAAAAATTAAAGTATAATACAGGATTTCTTTCCTTAGTCATGATTTTTGCTCAAGCCATCATTTAATCAAAATGGCTGGGGAGGAAACTCTAAGGTGTGCCTGAGAACATCTTGAATTTCAGTGACTTCTGAGGATCTAGTAGTCATCCTACCTCTGGCTTAACTCAATTATTTCTTTCTCATTTATTAGGGTCATACCTACCCCAGTTCTGGTGTGTTGAAAATCCTGAAAGAAGATGATAAAATGTGAAAACAAAAAGTAACCAGGATAATGTGAGGTTATGGTGGGGGGCACTGGTATGTATTGGGGTGTGTGGGGAGAGGTAGCCAGTGGGTAGTGTGTGTGTAAGGACACCATAGAGCCCTTTGCCTAGGATGCCATTTAACCTAAGGCTGGTCTTGCTGTTCTCCCATATGTTTCTGATCTAATATCATACCAACCTATTTCTAATATCCTTTATGCAATTTCTTCTTCTCCATGTACTTTTGTTGTTGCATTCCTTATGCATCTGAATTCTTACATTCCCCTTTTCCTTGACTCTTCCTTATCTGATGCTTTACTACCTTTTTCCTGATGTCTCCTCTCCTGGATTGTGACTAATTTATTCACTTTACTTGCTGTATTTTCCCATTACTTCACACCTTCTCATACCATCTCTGCTGTCTTACTGCATGTTTGTACCCTACCTGCATCTTTGTTTTCTGCTTTTTCCATTTCCCAAGAAGTCTGCTGTCTTCTTTTGTTACTTCCTTCCTCACTTCCAACAGCCTCCTTCTTTTACTGCTATGTTCTACTTTTTCTGAGCAGCTTTTACATTCCCCATATCCACCTCAGTTTAAAAACATGGTTGTCTTAATGTCCTTTTATATCTTCTGTTGTAGTAATACATTTACAATGGGACTGAGACAAAGTCTGTCTTTCCTGTTCATCCTCCCAAAGTCTTGTTAAGTTCCCCAATGGCTCAGTCCACAGCTCTTTGTCCAGATCCATAGCCAGAAGACGTAATGAATGAATGAATTAATTAATTAGTTAATTAATTAATTATTGATTGTCTTTGCTGACTAGGAAAGTCTGTATGTGTGAAACCCATTTTCACAGAGGCCTGGACAGAAAAGCTTCATTATATAACATTTGTAAATTAATGATCTCATTTTAATGAGCAATACTGTTTTTGGCGCAATTACACAGAGTAAATAATATTTACATTCATGAGTTACAATAAAAGATGAGATTGATAGAACGGGTTGTATACAGATTTAAAACAGACAGGTTTATATAGTGCATTTGATTTGGATAGTAGCTACCTATAACAGATTTTATACAAGCAACTAGGATCTTTACATTAAGACAGGACATTAATTGATAGATGATATTATCGATGTAAGTAAGAGAGAATATATGTTTGCATATTGAGCATGCAAGTTAGTGAAAGGGTTGTAGAAATTTCATAGAAAAAAATAAAGTGAAGGAGACTGTCAAAAAGTGAGAGAAAGAGTGTAGGTATAGTCAAGGAGACAAAGGGGATTTAAGTTGTTGATTTGAGGGCCAAATATCTTAAGTTATAGAAAGAGAATGGGGAGGTGACATTCACGTTGTGAAGAAAGATGAATAGATGTCAGAGAGGCTAATCTCAACCCTAGTTCTGCCCCTATCTCTATCACCAGCCGTACACACTACCATAATAAAAACCCTTTCTGGAACAGTACCACTACACAAGACAATCATTCACACACACATGCATATCGCATAACCATATGAGCACAACACTATATTTCTTATCCCCTTGCATAGCCTTAACCCACAAACATATACACACACACACACACACACACACACACACACACACACACACACACACACACACACACACACACACACACATCTTCACCCCTTCACCAAAGCTTTGGTACATCCAAGAGTTTTAGAGCTAGTTAACAACCCCACTTACCTACATGCAAGAAAACCTCACACATCATATGGAAACTCAATGTTCCCAGCACTGATATTTCTGGAATTCAAAAATATATACTTTCAATAAAAATGATACACAAGAGCACTTATTTAATACTATTGAACTTGATATCTATATATACTATGTTTATGTACAGACACGCCATACACAGCACACACACACCTGAGACACACATGACATAATGAGTAGCATAGGAATAGGTTCTCCAGTTTGATTATCAGCTGGAGTGCCCTCTGTGTAGAGTTTGCTTGTCCTCCCTGTGTTCATGTGGGTTTTTTTCTGGGTACTCCAGATTCCTTCATCTTCCCAAAGACATGTATTAAGTGGATTGGTAAATCTAAATTGCCCTGTATACATGTGATACTGAAGAAAGGCCTTTTTTTGGTAAACTTTGCAGATGGCAACAGCTGTTCACAAGGTCATTATAGGTGTCAGATGCGACTCATAAGCTTGAATGGATGGATTGTGGTAATGAGCATGATGACTCTATTGCACACAAAGGAAACAAGCTTCTGTGCCAGCAGTTTTGTTACCTTCACAATTGTCTTCTATGTCACCTTCCTGCCAATTTGCTAGAACTTTTATAAGACATTTTCCTGTTTTGTCAAAAAGAAAAAAAACATTTTGGGCTTGCTTTTTACTGAGATGAGACGAATGTGCAGGACTATGTCTGGAAGTAACAGCTACCAGCCAGTCCTGTGGGTCAATATTCTAGTCAATTTTATTTTTTTATATATATTTTTTAGTAAAATTGTTTGTGAAACTTGCTAAACAAGGGAGCTGTGTTCTCAAATCAGCAGGGACCTTAGCTGCATAGAGCCAGTACACTTGAAAAAGTGCAAGAGGGTATTGTATGTAAATATTGCCTGCTGCAATGAAAATATTTTAGTATGTATAGTAGACAGATTTGAAAATTGTTATGCTATGTGATGGTGAATTATTGTGGTGAATGCCTTTTTATGTATAATGTTTGTTAAATCAACACAATACATGTTCTGTTACTACTGGCTGTAGTAAACTTCTCGACTTAGACTGTGAATGAGTGTGAGTATGTATGGGACACCTGGGTGTGTGTATGTATGGGGAAGATGTGTGTGTGTGTGTGTGTGTGTGTGTGTGTGTGTGTGTGTGTGTGTGTGTGTTTGTGGCTATGGGGCACATGAGTATGCATATGTAAGGGGCACATGGGTGGGTGGGCGTATGGGTGTGTATAGGGCATGTGTGTGTGTGTGTGTGTGTGTGTGTGTGTGTGTGTGTGTGTGCACGCGCGCGTGTGTAAGGCACATGTGTATGCATGTGTGGATATGTGGGTGTGTATGGGGCATATAGGTTTGCATGTCTATGGGACACATGGAGTAGTGTGCTATTCCATGCAGGACAATCTTAGTGGATTGTTGAGAAGAGTAACAAGGTATATGTGAGCTGGTATAGGAATATTAGAATAAAGGTGTAGATGGATTTTTGATTAAATTCAAGAAGCAAGTTTCTGAATCACCAGGTGGGAGGAACTCCAAATTCATCAACCACTAACCCTGGTTGAAGCGATACCCAGTGGCTCAATCTGCCAGGAGGGTGTCTTGGTTGACGCCTAAGTGACCAAAGGTCCATGGACCCCATTTGCACTGAAGTAGCAGGTAAACATGCTTTTGGGAGAGTTGGGAGTGTTGAGAGGGTAAAAAAAAGGGGAAATGTGGGTAGCAACATTGAATGTTGCAGGAAAGTGTTAATGAAGATGAAGGGGAAAGCTAGGCTTAATCTTTGTACAAGTGATTAAGTTAAAACTTCAAAATGTAAGAAAAGTTTTAAAAAATATCTATGAATGGTTAGTTTCAAGTTGGGCAAGGGGGAAGTAGAATTGGATGGGAGATTTTAATCAGTTCCACTGAACAATGGGAGACACTGAAGATAGCTAAAAATGAGGAAGGTGGATGGGAGGCAGGAAAATGGCTGAGATGAGACAGAAGAATGCCACTTGAGGTCTTTCTATAGGCCCAGTGTAGACAAATCTTAAGTTTTCCACAAGTGGCCAACAATTTGCAGGCACTAAAGAAAAGGGATGACAGAAAAATTATAGGTGGTGACTTCAATGTGGTGTTAGACCCAAAAAAGGAAAGGAAACTTGGAGTCGATGAATTTCACATGTGGAATCAAAAAACACTAGATGAAGAGATAAGACAGGAGAGAATGTTAGATGCATGGCAAAAATTAAACTCATAAATTTCAGGGTTCATATTCTGAAGGTGTGAAACAAAACAAAAGAGCAGGTTGGACAGGTTACTGGTGGATGGGAAAACACCTGAGGAAATCAAAGCTGTACATTGTGGAGAAGGAAATTTACCAGGTCATGGTACTGTTAAAATGAGATGAGAACTAAGAAATTGGACAGTAGATAGATGGAGATGAAATCCTTGGCACTGGATGATGAGATGTGATATTAAATGGATGCAGGATACGGTTAGAGAAATAATAGACTTATAAAAAAATGCTAATATACACTTAGAATTTAAGAATGGGATGGGGTGAAAGCTGCCTGGAGGAGTAACATTTTGGCAAAAACAAGGAGAATAACAAATTAATGTATGCAGAAAGTGATGGCTCTATAGGATAGGTTTAGAGAGTTTCAGAAGGAGAGCTAGAAGCTGAAGATATAAACAAGGCAGAGCAAGTGGCCACAAGAGAGAGGGTATAATAATATGAAAAAATTAGAGATAAAAACTGAATTGCTGAGACAAGGAACGATTGTGGGTGAGGAGAGAGACAGACATTAAGATGATGTGACAGATCAGGGATCAGAGAAAGAAAGCAGGGATCAGTTCAGTGGAAGAAAAAAGAGAAGAGAAAAGCCATACAAGTGAGCAAATAAGGGCACATTTCAAAGTTATTACACTAAGCCTTTTTAAAAGACTAGCCCCCCATGTTGCATTGGTTTATAAATGGAAAGGATGCATGTTGTGTGAGGAGGAGCAACAGAGAATAGGAGAGGGGAAGGTGGCTGTGGCCATTAGACATCTGAATTGAGGTAAAGCAAGTGGCCTAGATGGACACCCGTTTACTTTCTATAAAAGAATGGACTTTTGGGTGAGCAGCACAATGATAAATCTGTTTGATGACATTACAGAAAAAGGGAGATTAATCAAATCTACGGAGGAGGCTACAGGATTAATATTGCATAAACACAAAAAGTGAAAAAGAAGGATGTCAAAAATTATCACTTTATACCTGTGTACAATGGAGATATTAAATTGGAGACAGTTTTTCCTAGATTAATAGGGGATGCATAAGTGGGTTTTATTAAAGTCAGATCTTCCATGGACCACTGGGGTACTCTTATAGATTTTCATAGGATCATAGGAGGTTAATAGGCTATTGGCCCTAAGGCCTCTACAAGCCTAGTCATGTTATACCCTTGTTCCCTTATAGACCAAGAAATATAGTCTATGTTTGCGCATGAATCTAAGATCAGCACTGGTTGCCCCTGTCTAAGAAGGACATAGGTGAAACCCCCTGTGTAAATTTATGGTTTCCTATCCAATTGTCCAGGTTATGCTTAAATAGGGTCATTGAAGAGCTCTGTGTTACATGACTTAGGAGTTTGTTCCAGAGGAGTGTCAACCTCTGGGAGACATATCTGTATCTCCAGCATGTCCTGCTAATATCACTGGCTAGATGAAAATCCCTAGAGTGAGTGAATCTTGTCCCATTGGATTTGTAGATGTGCAGTAGCTTCATCAAGGCAAAGTCTGATACTGCTCTGTAGACCAGGCACAAGTCGCCTCTAAGCAGTCTATACAATACTGAGTAAAGTGATAGGGCCTTTAGTCTGTCTGTTTAGTCATGTATTGTAGGCCCTGAATTTTTTTTGTGAGAAACCACTGAGGTCGAGGAAGGCAGGAATTGTGTTAATGGGCATTCAGAAGCCCTTTGACTGTGCCTCCTAGGACTTTGCCTTGACAGAGGCTACTGGAGACGGTAGGTGATAGAAGGGAGTGAAAGCCCTTTACAGGTCCCCAAAGTTGCCGCTATATGGAAATGATGGATTTCTAGAAGAATAGTAATAGAAAAAAAAACTGTCAGAGCTATCCATTATCAGCAGAACTGTTTTTAATGGTCATTGGATGTCTGTTACAGAGAGATGGATGAGACAGAGCTGTGGTAGGAAAAGCAGTGGTATTTACCTATGTGCAGGTGACTGCATGATGCTGTATGAGGATGTCACTATGCAACTGCCAGGGATATTGGAAATGTATGGTTGTTTTCACAGTGCGTCAGGATTTTATTACTACCCCTCAAAAGTCAATAATGATTCAAATCAAAACGAAACAAAAGGAGATGTATTCAGCATCCCCTGAAAAGATGGAAAGAAGAACTTATAAAACAGTAGCTAAGATTAGAGACCAAAACTGGGCAGCTATAAAGATTAGCACAGGGAAAATATTACATGTATGGGCAGATAGATTTGCCACATTCAGGGGTAGAATAGAAATATTTTGCACAATGATACTTTTGCATATACTTTATTTTGAGTGGCATATATACAAATCAGATCCCAAATAAGATTATAGGAGATATCCAGCTAGTCTGTGACAGGTTTATGTGGAAAAGCAAAACAGGAAGGATCGTAAAGTACAGACTTAGGACTAACAAGAAAGGTAGGGGATGGGATATTCGAAATTTCAAGCAATTTGTATCCACTGTAAATATTGTACAAATACTGAGAGGCATACAAAATGAAAATTTTGAATGGGCTGCCTGAGAAAAAGATTGAAAAATGAAGTGATAAGACAATGGGAAAGGTAGAGGACAACACTGATAGGATGATTCATGGGCTGCTGGGCACCAATGCAGTTCAGAGATGACTGGGACAAAAATATTAGGTATCTATGATGGAGCTCCCCTAAGAAGCTGGAGGATATGCTGGTAATCTAGGAAGGAAAGGGCATTAGAAAGGTGAGGGTCCTAAGAAATGAGCATTAAATTAATGGAGAAATTTAATTTACAGAAAGGAGATTAGCTGTTGTGCTACATGATTCTTAGCGCTAGTAACCACAGTACTCAGAAGATCCAATACAAGAACCAGGATAAGTGTAAATTTACAGGAGGAAAAATTGTGAACCATGAGGTAAGCTTAGTTTTAGAAATAAAATTAGAGACAGGTAAAAAAGGGAAGAACCAGAATCATCTTCAGGCAGTTGAAGGAGCATTACATAAATATGCTTTTGGTAAGTTGAAGGATCAGTGGAGCTGAAGAATGTTTTTCAAAAGGAATATTAACAATAATGAAAATTTTAAAAGATGAACAAATACTGTTGGGATTAGAACAGAGGGATGGTGCACAGGTGGTATAGATCCCTGTAGAAATGCACTGAGAAGGATGGTACCTATCTACAGGATGTTGGAGATGTGGGAGGGTGCAAATCAAATGTACATGTGGTTGACTTGCAGGGAGGTTATACCACAGTGGAAGGGCCAAGAAAGGACTGGAGTAAATTACTGGAGAAAGAGTTATCAGATCAGTATGACTTATGCCATTTTGGGATGCATAGGTGGAAGGGACAGGCTTGAGGTGAAAGACTAGAACTTTAGCTGCTTGTTAGGGAGGTGAAACAGATGATATCTAAGGCTTGGAAAGTGGAGGGTCTGGAAATTTATACAGAGGGAATAACAAGGATCTGGGTGCAAAAGCTATGAGAGGACATGCAAAACGGTTCAGAAGTAGGTGTAAGGGGTGGTGCTTGATAATGGGCAGACCAATCAAACAAAGAAGCAAGAGAGAAAGAGTGATGAAATAGGTGAAAATGCAGTTGCAGTGAATAAGGAATTGTAGTAGTAAGTACAGGTGCTGGGATTAACATACATCAGATACACTGTGCCCTAAAAGAGGTAACCAACTGACAGTCAAGAGGCAAAAAAGGGAAGTACTCTAAATTCTGGTGCTATGGAGTTTAATACAGTGCAAAATTTGTAAGGGGAACTTTGGGAAAGGAATGATACAGCTCAAATTATGCGGGTGTGTCATGGTTATACATGAGGTAAAATGAGCAGAAATGCAAAGAATTATTTTCTAATACGATGTAAATATTAGGTATTTATGCCATATTCACTGTGAGCAAAACTCTGATCTGTGATATATAACAATAAGTATCCTGTTTATTTTTTATTTTTTTGCTTATTTTTACTAGTTATTGCTTATTCTAGATATTTATAGCACTTTGTATTGTCTGCTGCATACTTGTCACTGCATTTTATTGCTAAAAATTAATCTGCACAGCTGTGCTAAAATTGTCTGCCTTACAGGGCATGATAATAAGGCTTTTACTGTCACACTGTTTGTAAATCTTTTCCAGCTAGTTTCACTGTGTGTAAGGTATTAACTGGAAATTTTCTCCATTTGTTAAACATCTGTTTGTTTGTTCTGATTTCCTGCCAAGGAGTGTATCATATAACTGATTTGTTTGCAGTTAAAAGCATTCTCTAGAGTCTTCTTGCTCCTTTATCTGTTTAAAACTTTCATTTAGGGCTCACCGCTGTTTTTCTGCTGTGATAAACAATTCTATAGTGTTTTCTGACTAAAATAGTGTAGCTAGTAGCTGTAATCGTGTTCATTACCGTAAATGTATTTTTACTGAATTACTAAACTGTGAACTGCTTTTTCATACTGAGAGCTGTATTTTCTGTTTGTGAGTCCTTTATCTGTGATTTCCTGTGCATTTTTTGTGAGGTGTCTGTGTTTTAGTCAGGTAGCATAGTCTGGATAGAGGCCTGCTGTTATCCATGTCTGCTTGTTTTGTTTGTTGAGTCTCCTGTATTTCTGGCAGCCATCTTCTGCTGATAGAGAACACAGAGCTAATTAGAGGGGGGCTACTGACCACAACTCTGATCTGTGATATATAACAATAAGTATTCTTTTTTTTGCTTATTTTTACTAGATACTGCTTATTCTGTATATTTATAGCACTTTTTATTGTCTGCTGCATACTTTTTACTGTATTTTGTTGCTAAAAATTAATCTGCACGGTTGTGCTAAAATTGTCTGCCTTACAGGGCCTGATAAATAAGGTTTTTACTGTTGCACTGTTTGTAAATCTTTTCTAGCTAGTTTCACTGTGTGTAAGGTATTAAATAGAAATTTTCTCCATTTGTTAAACATCTGTTTGTTTGTTCTGATTTCCTGCCAAGGAGTGTATCATATAACTGGTTTGTTTGCAGTTAAAAGCATTCTCTAGAGTCTCCTTGCTCCTTTATCTGTTTAAAACTTTCATTTAGTGGCTCACTGCTGTTTTTCTGCTGTGATAAACATTTCTGTAGTGTTTTCTGCCTAACATAGTGTAGCTAGTAGCTGTAATAGTGTTCATTTCTGTAATTGAATATTTACTGAATTACTAAACTGTAAACTGCTTTTTTATACTGAGAGTTGTATTTTCTGTTTGTGAGTGCTCTAGCTGTGCTTTTCTGTGCATTTATTGTGTGGTTTTCCTGTTCTAGTCAGGTAGCATAGTCTGGATAGAGGCCTACTGTTCTCCAGGCCTGCTTGTTTTGTTTGTTGAGTTTCCTGTGTTTCTGGCTGCCATCCTCTGCTGATAGTGTCTTGTCTTCTCTGTTATTGAGAGTAACGGGGTTGCCTGGCCTTCTCTAGCATAAGTGATTGGTTGAAAGAGCAGGGGCTAGCAGGACTGGGAAGTAATTTGAGCTTCTAGATTCTTTCATCTTTTCTGGTATTTAAACTCTGTGTCTCCAGGGGGCTCTGATTGTTTTTACTAGGCTGTGGAGTGGTGATTCATCACTGGGACAAAGCAGAAATTCCCTAAGACTCCAAGAGCAGAATAAGTTATTTCTTACATTTATTTAATTGAATTGCACTTCTTAATGCTTATGATTGTGCTATACAGCTAATCTACTACATTTTGCACTGTTATTAAGCTTTTTTTACTGTTTCACTGCATCTGTGTACTGTTTCATACTGTGTTAACTGTATTTTCATTGCTATATAGTGTTTCATTACTGTAATTGCATTTTTACTGAATTGCTTAACTGTAAACTGTTTTTCATACTGAGAGTTGTGCTTTCTGTTTGTGAGTGCTCTATCTGTGCTTTTCTGTGCATTTTTGTGAAGTTTCTGTGTTCTAGTCAGGTAGCATAGCCTGGATAGAGGCCTGCTGTTATCCAGGCCTGGTTGTTTTGTTTGTTGAGTTTCCTGTGTTTCTGGCAGCCATCTTCTGCTGATAGAGAACACAGAGCTAATCGGAGGAGGGGTACTGACCACAAATCTGATCTGTGATATGTAATAATAAGTATTCTTTTTTTGCTTATTTTGCTAGTTACTACCTATTCTATATATTTATAGCACTTTTTATTGTCTGATGCATACCTTTTTCTGTATTTTATTGCTAAAAAACTAATCTGCATGTGCACTAAAAGTGTCTGCCTTACAGGGCTTGATAAATAAGGTTTTTACTGTCACACTGTTTGTAAATATTTTCTGGTTAGTTTCACTGTGTGTAAGGTATTAACTGGAAATTTTCTCCATTTGTTAAACATCTGTTTGTTTGTTCTGATTTCCTACCAAGGACTGTATTATATAACTGATTTGTTTGCAGTTAAAAGCATTCTCTAGAGTCTCCTTCCTCCTTTATCTGTTTAAAACTTTCATTTAGTGGCTCAGTGCTGTTTTTCTGCTGTGATAAACAGTTCTGTAATGTTTTTTGCCTAAAATAGTATAGCTAGTAGCTGTAATAGTGTTCATTACTGTAATTGCATTTTTACTTAATTACTAAACTGTAAACTGCTTTTTCATACCGAGAGTTGTATTTACTGTTTGTGAGTGTTCTGTGTATTTTTTGTGAGGTTTCTGTGTTCTCGTCAGGTAGCATAGTCTGGATAGAGGTCTACTGTTATCCAGGTCTGGTTGTTTTGTTTCCTGTGTTTCTGGCAGCCATTTTTTTTTCTGAAAGAAAACACAGAGCTAATTGGAGGAGGGGTACTGGCGACAACTCTGATCTGTGATATATAACAATGAGTATCCTGTTTTTTGCTTATTTTTACTAGTGTCTTATTCTTATACTTGGTGGCTTTGCAGTTGCCCATCCCTACTGTAAATTGATCTGGGACACCCCTCCCCGTCTAATGTCATTAGGTCATTCTACCTAATACAGAGAGAACATTTGAGAAGGCCAACCCACTTAGGTTCTTAACTTTGAACTATCTTCTGTTCCTCCTTTCTCCCTTTCCACTTTATTAAAAAACCTTTGCTAGAATCTCCTTGTCTTCTGATGGAGTGTGCTTCTCAGCTGATAAGTATATTTTTTGGCACTTTGTAACTGTTCAGAGTTGAATAAAACAATAATTGAATTCAGTTCAAAATACAGTTTGAATAAATTGCATTTATTTAAACTGTATTTGCTTTAATACTGCTACACACTCAAGTGTGCTAGCTTGCACTGCAATTGAATTGTTTTTAGTGCTGTTCTAGCTGCTTTTCTGTAAAAAAATGATTCTAAGCTTGTTTCCCACCTTTCCTGTAACTAGTCTACTCTAGAGACAGATTTGCTGACTCCAGGACTGTTTCTAAAGTTCTGAGCCCCCAAGCCATTCTGTGTTGGAGGAAAGTCTTCTAGATTATCAGTGGGAGTGGTAAGTACTAGGTAGTCTATCTACCACAAGAAGAGTGGTTTCTGGCCCAGGAATTGTAGTTTATTGGCTGTATGGGCAGTTTTTTTCCATCTCTTTCAACCTTCTGGTTTAAATGCCCACATTTGCGCTTGTTTCCTGCCTTTCCTGTAACTAGTCTAGTCCAGATACAGATTTGCTGAATCCATGATCGTTTGTAAGCTTCTGAGCCCCCCCAAGCCTTTCTGTGTTGGAGGGAAGCCTTCTAGCTTATAAGTAGGACTGGTAAGCACTAGATACCCTATCTACCACAGGAGGAGTGGTTTCCGGCCCATAAATTGTAGTTTATTGGCTGTTTGGGCAGTATTTTCCATCTCTTTCACCTTTCTGGTTTAAAAGCCCATGTTTGCACTTGTTTCCCCCCCTTTCCTATAACTGGTCTAGTCCAGATACAGATTTTCTGTGTCCAGGACTGTTTGTAAGCTTCTGACCGGTGCCAAAGTCTGCTCTTCAACTTTTCCCTTAGATCTGCTAGTTCTCCCCTCTCCTGTACTTTTACTAGCTTATTAGTCTAGCACTTTGCCAGACTTCTTGTAGCAATTATTGTAGCACACAAAAGTGCTACCAGCACTAAATGTTCTACAAGGAAACAGCTCTAGTACTTATTATTAATGCCCACCCCTCCAGGCATATCTAAAAGTCAGTTCCCTGTGATTTCTCCTATTAACCTGGTGAACTTGGGCATCCTGAGGCAATGTAGTAACTGCCTCATGTACACTGACAACCCTCTCCTCTTACCTCCCAACACTCAGACTTGCAAAAAATGCACTTATACATCCAAATTGGAAGCCACACACTCTCCAGCCAAGACTGGAATAGCTGATTAAGAGGAGAAGGTCAACACTTGCACCACACCACATGGAACACATAGCCCTCCAGAACATAAACCAGCACTGCCTTCACATAAAAACACAGACCACACATCTACCTTCACAGAGGCTCTCAATAAAAATCTATCCAAACAGCAGAGACCTCCAAGGCAGAAACACAACACTAATCATGCAACACATAACCCTCCTAAACAGTGTGCCACTCAACCAAAGCCCCTAAGCAAAACAGCATGTCCAACATGCTAGTCAAAGGTTACTCAATAGTGAGGCACACTGATGTCCCACTCACTAGGTTGAATAAGGAGAAAGTAACAGTCAGCTGCCTATCAGGTGCCAGGATCTGCCACATATGACTCTGTCATTGTACATATGGTTGTGAATGACCTGAGACGTACCTCCCTGGACTACATGATAAGAGACATGGAGGAGCTCTCAGATTATGTAGCCCAGGTGGGTATGACCCTAGCCCTGAGCAGCATCCTACCATCACCCAGAATTATACCACAGTACAAGCAGAAAATGATTGATTTCAACAATTGGCTAAGTTTCTAGTGTTATTCTAAGGGGATCCAGTATCTGTCTGCCTGGGATGACATGATTGACAGACCTCGAAGCTTTGCCAGAGATGGCCTGCATCTGTCACCCCTGGGCTTCTGGATACTGGCCAAAGCTCTTGCCACCCCTATAGTGCCTTTTTTACGCAGTGTTCCAAAGACCAAATTACCACCATAACAGCTACAAACAAATACAATCTGAGGGTCATGCTGCTCAACGCTATAAGTCTAAATCTGAAAATGCACTTGCTTAAAGCACTCCTTAAAATGGAGAACATCAACATATGTGCTGTAACAGAGACCTGGTTCAAGGCAGCAGAAAGCACCCCTGCACTACCAGGCTATAACTCATTCCACACCTTTCGGCCCCAGAACTTGGACAGAAGCTCTGAAGGCAGTGGTGTTTCCATATTCATAAAAGATGCACACACCTCCAGACTGGTAACCCAACATAATGCATCTGAGATACTTCAGGTGCAGCTAACATTGGGTACGACACTGATTCAGGTCGTAGCCTGCTATAGGTCCACAACCATATCCCAAGACTCACACTCCACATTCCTAAGCACCCTGGAGAATATTAGAGTCAAAGCTAACACTCTCATACTGGGTGACTTCAACTACTCCTCCAGTAAGTGGGAAAGCTACTCATGCACCAATGCACTTTGCCAATGTTTCCTGGAATTCATTAATTCCAATGACCTGGACCAGCTCATTCATACCCCCACTAGAGGAAGCAACATCCTTGACCTGGTCATTACTAACATGGGTGACCATTGCTCTGCACCACTAGTCAACTTCTCTCTGGTTAGATCCAACCAAAAACTAATCACCTTGGAAATCCACATCCCTCCCATCCCCCCACCCCCCACAAATGTAACCACCATGAAAAACTCCTTCAAAGCTAACTTTGGGCTCTTAAAAACAGAGGTGGCTAACTTCACGGCATCCATGCAAATGGAGAATAGTTGCATGACCACCAAATTATGCACCAATGCATTGTATGAGCACATACACAAATGCATGGATCTCACCATACCCAATAGAACCAAGACACTCTCCTCCAAAAAAATGAAGCCAATCTGGTGGTCCCCTGCCATAAACAAATTCTACATATGAAGTTACACCATAAAAAGTTTATTCGATAAAGCTTTCGGGTCTACACCCTTCATCACTATAATTTTACAACAGTAATAACACATTTAAATAGGAGAATCAATTAAACACATGCTTCAGCCCAGCCCATTCAATCAACAAATTAGTAATAATTAAAATATTTAAAAGAGCAACACCATATAACATAGAAATTGTATATGCTATAAGCTTAATATATCATTTAAATATAACTTAAAAACTATACATGTAGAATTATATAAATATAAATGTGCTTCATTAAATTTAATTTAAACTATTATATACCTATACTTGTGAATATATGCCTATAATAACACAATACAAATATTCCAAATTTTAATACCCAACTTTTACATTTTACTTGATTGCTATTTCATAACTTTTCTCTCTGTTTCTTAACTAATAAGGGCTTCAAGTTCACAGCATTATTTAAACCTGGACTTGCATCAGCAAGCAAGCATTTATCCCTTGTGTATTTAGCCACGTATTCAGCTTGCACTTCATTTTATGTAGGCAAAACCACTAGAAAACTTAAAGAAAGAATAATAGAACATAAATCAGAGATTAGGAGAAAAATACTAATGAATGCTTTAAGTAAACATATCATGGAGAAAGGGATAAATCATGTATTTAAATTTAGGGTATTGGCAACAGTTAATATTAGTAAAAGAAAAGGAGATATTAATAATCTACTAGAATTAAAAGAACTGGAATGGATCATCAGGCTTCAAGCTGATGCAAGTCCAGGTTTAAATAATGCTGTGAACTTGAAGCCCTTATTAGTTAAGAAACAGAGAGAAAAGTTATGAAATAGCAATCAAGTAAAATGTAAAAGTTGGGTATTAAAATTTGGAATATTTGTATTGTGTTATTATAGGCATATATTCACAAGTATAGGTATATAATAGTTTAAATTAAATTTAATGAAGCACATTTATATTTATATAATTCTACATGTATAGTTTTTAAGTTATATTTAAATGATATATTTAGCTTATAGCATATACAATTTCTATGTTATATGGTGTTGCTCTTTTAAATATTTTAATTATTACTAATTTGTTGATTGAATGGGCTGGGCTGAAGCATGTGTTTAATTGATTCTCCTATTTAAATGTGTTATTACTGTTGTAAAATTATACTGATGAAGGGTGTAGACCCGAGAGCTTTATCAAATAAACTTTTTATGGTGTAACTTCGTATATGGTTTGACAATTGGTACTAGCACCACTGTTTTTTAAGATAAACAAATTCTACAACAGAAGTTGGAAACTGATATGGAATAAGGTGAAGTCCCAAGACTGGAAAAACTCCCTTACCAGCCTCAACAAAAAGTTGAGATCCCTCATCAAATCCTCTAAAGCTAGCTATGAAAATAGAATTGCAGCAGATAGTAAAGACAACCACAAGGCCTTCTATAGTTATGTAAAAAATCTTCATGGCAGTACCCAGATTTTCTCTGAGCTACTGCACAATGGTACCTCCTATACCCAGCCAACAGATATTGCCACTATACTGGCTGACAGATTCAGTGCCAACTTTGCCCCTCTCACCCCCCGAAAGGACCAATCACAATACCAGTAGATTGCCAGGCACCCAGTATTACTGCTGCACAGGTTAAAACTGCACTGACCAAGGCCAAGAATACAGCTTCTATGATACCTAACAATATCCCTGGCTGTGTTCTACATGAACTACAGAGTGAACTAGCACCTCACCTGTGTACCCTGTTTAATCACAGCCTCACCTCAGGCTTTGTCCCTACTGAATGGCACACTGCTACAGTCATCCCTCTCAACATAGGAGGAGCGACTACAGACCCTGGGAACTATCGCTCCATTAGCCTGATAAGTCTGATATCCAAAGCTATGGAATGCATCATCATGGACCTAATAAACAAGGATATAGGAAAGCTCCAAACTCTGGATCCCACACAGTTTGGTTTTGTGAAGAGTAGATCATGCCTGCTCAGCCTGTTTGACTTCTTTGAGTCAGTCACCAGAGCTGTGGATGAAGGCAAGGTGGTTCATACAGCCTACCTTGATCTGGCCAAAGCCTTTGATACCATTCCCCACTCAGGAATCATAGAAAAACTCACTAAGCTAGGCATCAACCCCTATATCACTAGTAAGGGCTCACAGATATAACTCACAGTGTGAAAGTAGCTGACTCCGAGTCAGACTGCTAACCAGTCACAAGTGGAGTCTCACAGGGTTTGGCCCTGGGTCCTCTCCTGTTTGGTATCTACTTCTCTGAAGTCCAGCCCAACACAAAGGGACTCTGGCTGACAACGTTCACAGACAATTGCAAATTGAGAACTATTATTAACTCCCCAAGTGATGTTGACATCCTACAGAAAGACTTCACTGAGACCAACGACTAGTGTTAGAACCATGGCCATAAGCTCAATGCCAAAAAATGTGTTGTCATCCCTTTTGGGAAAAACTTGGTTCCCATGAATTACCACATCGATGGTAGTCCACTGAAAACAAAAGGCATTATAAGAGATCTGGGAACACAGGTTGACAGCAGCCTCTCTTTTGACCACCACATTGCCACTGTGGTCAGAGAGTCCTTCTATGTGGCACATCTCATTGCTAAAGGTTTTGCATCCAGGGAGAAAGTAGTCATTGTCTGCCTGTACTCTTCCTTCATTAGGCCAGTTATCGAGTACAATACCCCATTTGGCATTTACCTCACTAGACACCTATAACAACTGGGGAGGCTGCAAATGTACCTCACAAAGAGGATCCTAGGCCTTAAATACTTGTCCTATATGGACAGACTCAAAAAACTCTAACTATTCTCTGTCTTATATCACCTACTTTGAGGTGATCTGTGCTTGACTTACAAAGCCATGTGTGACTCAGCTCTGTTAGAAATGCTCCATCTAAAGAAATCCCAATCCCTCCACACCACATGATCCAGAGACCTCAACCTCATTACCACAATCAACAGAACATGCTGGAGGGACAGGTTCATAACCTAGAGACTGCCCATGCTATGGAATAGACTTCCCATACATGTTAAACAGAGCACCTCACTGGCCCTCTTCAAGAGAAATCTTGATGAGTGGATGGGAAATAGAAAATTCACCCGTGGATCACTCCAGTAGCTCTACTCGACAGAGGCATGGGAACTAAGGTCGGGTGGCACAATGCCAGGGTAATCCTATGGACTAGACTTGTAATGGCTCCATGGCCATTAGCCTACTACACACCTATGAACCTATAATTTGGTAGACAAACTTAGAAATAACATTATGTGTGAAAATGTGTATAAATGATACTGCTGAAAATCTTTGTTCAATATACAGCAATAAAAATGATAAAGTTTTAAAAAAGAAACAAATGGGAGAACAGAAGAAACCTAGGGGCCAGCACATGAGCGTTTTAAGCATTACTGTAGCTACCAGATTCTAGGCAGTCATTCACACATACCCAAGGATTCAAATGGATCCCCAGCACTCATGGTAATAGTTGTAATACAAAGGGTCTGTTTCCATGATGCAGAAAACTGTGATTCAGAAACACATTAGGTACAATGAAGAAAAGCTCCATTATCAGCTAATGTCCAGGTCCCTGAATCTCCATTAGCTACTGTCAATGATAATCAACATTTTCCTGCAGTAGCTAACACTGGCAGCCAGTGCATCGTATTAGCACAGATATTCATCTCCATTCATTCACACACACACACACACACACACACACACACACACACACACACACACACACAAACCACATACCTCTTACCTATCCCTCTGCACTCATAAATCACAGATTCTTGCAGTCAATCAGAAATGGCAAACATTACATGTCCATTCTTGTTAGTGCTGTAGACTGCATATCGATGCTAGAGCTGTTACTCAATTAACTTTTTAAATGAGCCCTGGGAAAAGTCTAAAGAATCTCCCTGGTGTTGTCTACTGTACCTCCTGGCTTTATACTGAAGCCTCCATCCCACTGTCCCTCATGATTCATGTACTACTGCAAGCAGTGGATCATGCAGGACATTACAGATTTTTACTTCTTATTATGCAAAAAAATATCAGTGTAGTCAGTTTATACACCTGACTTGCTTCTCTCTGTAAACTTCCCAGTGTTTAATTCCATCTCCCCAATTTACTTTACATATTTTTTAGTACACTTTAGTACTGTTTTCAAATATCCCTGGTATCTACTCATGATACAAAGAGTTTGAATCTTTTTAGTGCCTTCATGGCGCACTATAGAAAGTATCCCTCATGTCTAGTTGTTCCCTCTAACCCATGTCTTTTTTAAGTGCTGTTAAGACAACAATCCCTCAGACCCATATCTTTTTTAAGTGCTATTAATGCAATGATGTACAGAGAGTGTTCCCCTCCAAGCTACATCTTGTTTAGGTGCCATTAAGGCAATAATGGGAAGTGAGTTCACCTTGGCGTCTGGTGTTCTCCCTGATCATGTGGGCCATTAAGGCAAGATATTAAAAAGTTATTTTAAGTGGTCAGTGTTCCCCTGACCCACATATTGTTGAGGTTCCATCAAAGCAGTAATGTGAATACAGCTCTCCCTGGTGTCCATTGTTCCGCCAATCCTAAGTGCCATCAAGGCATGATATTAATGAGTTATACCTGGTGGCCCTCTCCCTCACTGTTGCAGGATTTGCCAGGAGTGGCCTTGTTACTTTACTCGTTAGTTTGCACAAATGCCTTACCACAAACATTTCCAGAGAAGAGCACATGCCTCTCACCCAGAATGTATTTTATTTGTATTTATTTTTCAGGGTAGAGCACTGATCTCCATGGACCTTTTTCAGACTCAGCCCAGGAGAGGTGTCTGGTGTCTTATTAGCATGTACCATGGCCATGGAGACAACCCACAGCAGTGTTACACCATGGTAGGTCTGTCTCTCAATCAGCAATAGTTACCATTGGGTGTATGCATTCTGTACACCTTGCAGTAACTTTTCTGAATTGGCCCCACGCTGTCACATTTATAAAACTGAATTAGTTTCTTGAAAAACAATGTCATTTATTTCGATATAGAGACATTTTGTTAGATGGGATCATTCAGGATGAGGACGTTGTTGGTCTTTGACCTTGTCCTTTGTAGTGTCAACCCCCGAATGTGTCACAAAAAGAATTTCTTACTGTCATTTAAAACGGTTTGATGGGTATTTTTTTCTGATAATTACACCACTGTTATTACTCTTATTTTATTTTTCAAGATTTATAATGCATTTAAGTAATTAGCAATCTTTTTCAGTAATTAGCCATCTGTATACCTCTATATTTTGTTAATTGTGTTACAAATTGTCATTATAATAAATCACAAACACTGTTTCTAAAATGCTTTCCATTCAGTATGAAAAACATAACTAATGGCACTCCACAACAGGCTCGATTTCAGATGTCCCTCCTATTCCACATAAGTCTGACTTCCTTTGTTATTTTATTACTGCTTCTACACTGATTTGTGTTTTCTAGAAAAGACTTGAAGAAATCCTCATAGTTTTGTACAGAATACAAACAGTGCAATCTGTGACTATGTATAGGGCTCTACAGTCAATTTGTAAAACAGTTTTGACAAATATACTCAGTGTGGGTTCATCTATCCTTATTTTATTTTTTGTTATTTTTTTTGCCTTCCTAGCTAGTATTCTATTTTTTCACTTTCTTCAACTACAGTATATAGAAAAAAATAACCCTGTATAGTTTTTCTAGAAGAATTCTCAGATCCTCACCTTCCCACATCCCCTTCCCACATAATATGGATATAATGTGGAAAGGGGGCCTCATGCTTTAATAGTTCTAACAAATAATAAGGTACAAATAATTATAAGAGGTGGCCTTTATAATTAACAGATTACTGCCCTTAAAAAATGCATGATTTTTGTCTGTGAATTCATTATGTTGAGTTAATATTTTTTTGTTGAGTAACCCCTAATTATTTTTATTAAAAAATATTAGTAGCAGGCATTGTTACTGGTGTGAACAGGGCAAACTAAACAATATTTATAGATCATAAGTATAGGGGAAATGATTTACCTTACATGTAAGCACAATTAACATACCCAGTAAAACAGCTTAACTTAATCTTAGATGTTTTAGGTTTATAGGTCCGTAGGTTGGTACTAGGCTATCGGCCCTAGGGCCTATACAAGCCTAGCCATAACAATTTCCTGGATATTTCTTCCCGCAATATTTACTTCCCTGGACCCATGTCTAGCAGGGTGACTGACGTGATCCCCAGGGGGAATTTCCTATCTCCCATCCAATTGTCAAGGTTCTTTCTGAAGAGCACCAAGGAGACGCTCTGCTTGACATGTATGGGCAGTCTATTCCAGACTATGGGGAGTCTCTGGGTCAGGAACTTATCCCTCCAGCATGTTTTGTTCATTCTGATGACATGGTTTAGATCCCTGGAGTGTGTGGCTCTGAGGGATTGGGATTTCTGTAAGTGGAGCCTGTCCAACAGCTCAGGGTTTGACATGGCCTTGTATATTAAGCAGAGATCGCCTCTGAGTAGACGATATGCCACAGAGTATAGCTGAAGTTTTTTTAGATGGTCAGTATAGGGAATCTGCTTTACGCCTGTGATTCTTTTAGTGGGGTATTTCTGCGGCCTTTCCAGCTGTTGCAGATGTCTTGTGAGGTACATACCAAATGGGGCGTTGTACTCTATAATGGGTCTAATGATGGAAGAGTACAGTGGGACAATGACCTCCTTTTTTCTGGATGAAAAGCCCTTAGTGATGAGGTGTGCCACATAGAAGGATTTCCTGACTGTTGTGGCGATGTGGTTATCGAAGGTGATACCACTGTCCACCTGTGTCCCTAAGTCTCTCATCACACTTTCAGTGTTTAGTGTATTGCCATCTATGTGGTAATTCATGGGTACATGGTATTTCCCAAAGGGGATAACTATACATTTCTTGACATTAAGCTTGAACCCATGGCTCTGGTGCCAAGCATCTATTTCTGTAAGGCCCTTTTGTAGAATATCCACATCATTTGGGGATTCAATAATGGTTCCTAGTTTGCAGTTATCTGCAAACTTTGTTAGCCATAGTCCCTTAGTGTTGGCCTGTACTTCAGAGAAGTAGATGCCAAACGAGAGCGGTCCCAGGACTGAACCCTGAGGTACTCCAATTGTCACTTGTCTGGAGCTGGATTTGGAGTCGGCTACTTTTACAGTCTGGATTCTGTCAGTAAGCCAGCTGGTGATGTAGGGATTTATACCCAGCTTAGTAAGTTTATCTATGATTCCAGAGTGGGGGATGGTGTCGAAGGCCTTGGCTAGGTCCAGATAGGCTGTGTGGACTGCCTTAGCCTTGTCCACAGCTCTGGAGACTGATTTGAAGAAGTCAATCAGGTTCAGGAGACAAGATCGGCCCTTCATGAACCCAAACTGGGTGGGGTCTAGTGTTTGAAGGTTGCCAGTGTCTTTGTTTATAAGTTCCATGATAATGCGTTCCATGCCTTTGCAGATCAGGCTCGTCAGACTGATGGGACGGTAGTTCCCGGGATCCAAGGTGGATCCCCCCTTGTGGAGAGGGATAGCTGTGTGCCACTCAGTGGGCACAAAGCCTAAGGTGAGGCTATGATTAAACATAACACTTAGGTAAGGTGCCAGTTCATTTTGTAGTTCATGTAGTACACAGCCCGGGATGTCATCTGGTCCCACGGATGCTGTATTCTTAGCTTTGAAGAGTGCGGTTTCTACCTGTGTGGCAGTGATTACTGGAATTTGGCAATCTTTTGTTATTGAGATGGGCCCTTTACGGGGAGAGAGGGGGGATGAAGTTTGCACTAAATCAATCTGCCAGGATATTGGCAATATCCTTGGGATCAGTATATTTAATGCCATTCTGTAGTAGCTCAGAGCATATCTGAGCATTGCCATTTAGATTCTTGACATAACTACAGAATGCCTTCTGGTTGTCTTTGGAATTTTTGGCAATTTTATTTTTGTACCTAGCTTTGGAAGATTTTATGAGGGATCTCAGGATCTTACTGAGGCTGGTAAGGGAGTGTTTTGCATCCTGGGATTTTCCTCTTTTCTGCAACAGTTTCTATCTTCAGTTGTATAGTTTGTTTATGGCAGGAGAACACCAGATTGGCTTCCTTTCTTTGGAGGAGAGCATCTTGGTTCTATTTGGGATGGCACAATTCATGCATGAGTGGATGTACTCATACATTGCCTTAGTGTAGGATTCAGCAGTCAAACTTTCAGCTCTCATCTGCATGGATGTCATGACGTTTGTCACTTCTGACTTGAGTAGCATGAAGATGGCTTTGGAGAAGTTTTTTATGGAGGCTTCCTTACTGGGGGGTGGGGGGGATGTGGATGTCAAGAGTGATTTCCTTATGGTCAGACCTAACCAATGAGGGGGTGACCACTGGTGTGGAGCATCTATCTCCCATGTCGGTAATGACTAGGTCTAGGATATTGGAGCCCCTGGTGGGACAATGGATTAGTTGATCCAGGGCGTTGGCATTTATGAATTCCATGAACCGTTGGGAAAAGGTGTTGGTACCCGAGTAGTTTTCCCAGTTCATGGCAGGGTAGTTGAAATCATCCAGTATTAGGGTGTTTGGTTGTATCTTAATATTGTCCAGTATGTTTAGAAAGGTGTAGTGAGAATCTTGGGGCATGGTGGGGGATTTGTAGCAAGCTAAAATTTGGATTGCAGTCTTACCTAGTGTTAGTTGCACCTGGAGAACTTCAGATGCATTGTGTTGGGCAACTAGCCTGGAGATGTGAATATCCTTGGTGAATATGGACAATCCTTCACCTTTAGTGTTTCGGTCTTGGTTTGGTGGCCAAAAAGTGTGGTAAGAGTTGTAGCCTGGTATTGCAGGGGTGCTCTCTAGAGCCTTGAAACAGGTCTCAGTTACTGCACAGATATCAATGCTCTCCATTTTTAGGAGTGCCTCGAGAGAGTGCATTTTGAGGTTTAGACTTCTAGCATTGAGTAGCATTACCTTCAGATTTTGCATGCTTGTATCTGTTACGGTGGTGGTTTTGTCCTTTGAACCTTGCCTAAAAAAGGCATTATAGGGGTGGTGAGAGCTTTATCTAGTAACCTGAATCCCAGGGATGACAGGTGAAGACCATCTCTAGCAAAGCATCATGGTTTGTTGATCATGTCATCCCAGGCAGACAGATACTGGATCCCCTTTGAATGACACCAGAAGCTTAGCCAATTGTTGAAGTCAATCATTTTGTCCTTATACTGTGGTATCATTCTGGGCGAAGGCAGGATGCTACTCAGGGCTAGGATCATACTTGCCTGGGCCACATGATCTGAGAGCTCTTCCATGTCTCTTTTCAAGTAGTCCAGGGAGGTACGTCTCAAGTCATTCACTCCAACATGGACAATGACGGAGTCGTATTTGTACTTGTTGTGGAGTGACTTGAGTGCATGCGTTATGTGGCGGATCCTGGCAACCAACAGGCAGCTGACTGTAATTTTCTCCTTGTTCAGCCTGGTGAGTGGGACATCAGTGTGCCTGACTATAGAGTCACCTATGACTAAAGTGTTGAGTACATTGTCTTGTCTTAGAGGCTGTTGTTGGGTGGCACAATGGTATTGTCAGCTATGCGTCACCTTGGTTGTGACTGGTGTTTGTTTGCATTTCAGCTTCAGAGGTCCTTGCTGCTTGGGAAGGTTAATGTTAAGGGCCTCCGCATATATGGGTTTAGTGTTGCTATGTTTGAGTGTTGATGGTGAGGGATTTGAAGAGCTATGTGTTGCTTGAGGTGTAGTGCAGGTGTTAAAATTAAATTAAAGTACTGTTATCCAAGCTTAAAAATTTAATGGACAAAGAAATGCTGACACATTACAACTATACCAGTTTACAAAGGTATGTTGATTTGAACATTGTGCCTAGAGGCTTACGAGCCATAAAATTTCCATCAGAACCTTTTATTCCTTCATGCACAACGGATAAAGTATTTATGAACAGATGGGAAAAAGCAGAGCACCAATGTTCCATAGAATGGTTGAAAATTCTAATAGAGCGGGACATTGTGAAATTAGCTAATATTAAAAAAGACATCAATTTGTTATGTATGAATTTATCGGCTACACTGGACAGAACTAAATTTGAATCTTGCTTGATAGATATTCAAGAAAAGGTTCACATTCTTGAAAACAAATGCATAGAACAGAAAATCCATAAAATTTCAAGGGATCTGAGAGACTTTGAAAATGGTACTGCCTTTTTCGGCGGAGCCAATCAGAGACCACGTTACAACCGCAACTTTTCGAATGTGAAGGACAATCAACAAGCGAGAACCGAAAGTTTTACCAGGAACACTGATAAACAATTAAATAGAGCACCAAGCTATAGTGAAAGAGAACATGATTTTCCCCCTTTATCGCCGCCGGCTGATGACTGCTTTCTGCCTGAACATTTCGGCGGTCATAGACCAGCAGGGAGGCAACAACAATATAAAAGAACGTATGCAGAACAAGAGAATTACAGGGGAGGGCCATTTCGCCCTTGGCGCGACAACAAAAGGACTAAATTGTATTAATTTCAATGTTCATAACAAAGTAGTGAATTTATCAGGTTGCTTTATTAATGAAAATGTGTATACAGTGTTAAATCATGGTTTAAAATTTGTTCCAACAGTTTTGCCGAAAATATATCAGTGTAAAATTGATGCCTTTAAGTTTATACGGAAATTGCACTTATGGTACTATTTTAATTGCATTGCAAATGAGAATGTGGCACAGAAAGAGTTTAAAACAAGTAGTTTAGACAGTGATGGATTTGATGATGAACGGGAACTTACAAATGAATCATTTGTCTCATGTTTTAGTGAATTAAATGCTTATTGCACAATAGATACCTCGAAAATAAGAGGGGATAAGAAGTTTGTACCACCTTTTATACATGAAGGTATTAAGAACTTCTCCACTATGATAAATTTTGAGATTGATGAAATTGTAAATAATGTAAATACTTCTATGGTGAATTTTAATTTAACTAAAAATGAATGGTCTGAGTTAATTAAATTTTCAAAACAAAAAGAGCTGATAGTAAAGCCTTCAGATAAAGGCAATAAAATAGTTATTATGCATCACACGCAATATTTTAAGATGTGCATGAATTTGTTAACAGATACATCAGTATATAGGGAGAGTTCATTAGCGGAATTGACAATGGCTAAAGAAAACTATATGGAACTAATTTATAAAGGTCTCAGATTAGGTTACTGGAATGAAAATGATGTAGAATGTAAGCTAAATATAAGTGATTGTAGTTTTGCACAGTTTTACTGTTTACCGAAGCTGCATAAAAACATTCACAACCCTCCGGGTAGACCGATAGTTTCGGCAAGAAATTATTTTTTACATAATCTAGGACTTATTTTACATGAAGTGCTGCTAAAGGAAGCTATTAAATTGCCATCATATATTAAAGATTCATTTGATTTTTTAAATAAAATTAAGAATGTTGTCTGGTGTGAGGATATGTATTGGTTAACATTAGATGTTAGCAGTTTATATACTAATATTAAAAATATACATGGTTTAGAGGCACTGTTTAAATCAATGGGAGATTATCCACTGACTTATTATGTAATGGAATTGGTTAAATTCTGCTTGGAGAATAATTATTTTAGTTTCCACAAAACAATTTATCATCAAATACAGGGCACAGCCATGGGTGCAGCGTTTGCACCCATGTATGCCAACATTTTTATGGGCTTGATGGAACTTGAATATATCTATACACACCATTTTGTAAATATATGTTATGCATTATTTCAGGTTCATAGATGATTTGTTTTTTTTGTGTAAAGGAGGCAAATCTGAAATTGACAATTTTATAAAAGATATACAAAACAATAGATTTGATATCCATTTTGATGGAATACAATGTGGAGAGAATGTCTCTTTCTTAGATATTAACTGAAAGGGAATTGTAGGAAAACATATATCCACTAGCATACACAGAAAATTTGATTCAATTAATCAATTCTTGATGGGCACTAGTTGCCATCCTACTCACACTATAGAAGCGATACCATATGGTGAATTCTTAAGAATTTCCAGAATATGCAACAGTGAAGAAGAATTTTTGAATGAAGTTAATATTACGATGGAAATGTTTAAGAATAGGAAATATGATATGCAAATATTAAAGAGAAGTAGAGATGAAATATTTAATAAGAGATATAATAGTAAGTTTCAAGATAAAAAGTATAGAGAAAAAAAGCACAATGAACAAGGTGGAGACATGGACAGTATTTTTATGGTATCTACATATAATATCTGTAGCAATGATATTAAGAACTGTATATCATATTTTTGGCGATTTTTACAGAATTATGAAGAATTAAGTGGGATGACAACGAAAAAATTAATATTTAGTTACCGTAGAGGGAGAAATATTAAAGATATGATAGTACATACTAAATTTGAACTACCTATTCCTTATATAGGTAGAACAATAGCTAGTTTAGGTACAACACCATGTGGAAAGTGTAAAATCTGTTCTCATGTGGAAAATATTTTTATCATATTAATGGAAAAAGTTATAAATCCACGGGTTCTTTTAGTTGTCTCACTAAACAAGTTATTTATACAATTAAATGTGATTGCAAAAAATTTTATATAGGACAAACTAAAAGAATGTTCAAAGTAAGAATAATGGAACATCTGAGGGATATTAAGAATAATAAATTAGAGAGCCCTTTGGCTCAACATTTTGTAAAATTCCACAACTCGGATGTAACTAATTTTAGGGCATCTATATTAGAAGAGATTGATAGAAAGGGAGCCAGTGAAAAAAAAATAAAGAACTTACTTTTAAGAAAGGAACTAATTTTTATTTTAAAATATCAGACACTTACACCAAAGGGACTAAATGTTGATTGTTGTTGAAAGAGTGTAATATAAACTTGTCTTTTTAAAAGGTAATGGATTTTTAATTGTTTAATGATTATTTAATTATGTAATTAGTTGATGGGGGTGTGTATAAATAGGGAATAGTGATGTATGGTAATTTACTCCTTGAAGGCTTTGTTGAGCCGAGGCGCTAGAGACTGTACAGCAAATAAAACGTTTTTGGTCAACTGGCTATTGTCGTATTCTATACTCGTATTTGTACTTGTTGTGGAGTGACTTGAGTGCATGCGTTATGTGGCGGATCCTGGCAACCAACAGGCAGCTGACTGTAATTTTCTCCTTGTTCAGCCTGGTGAGTGGGACATCAGTGTGCCTGACTATAGAGTCACCTATGACTAAAGTGTTGAGTACATTGTCTTGTCTTAGAGGCTGTTGTTGGGTGGCACAATGGTATTGTGAGCTATGCGTCACCTTGGTTGTGACTGGTGTTTGTTTGCATTTCAGCTTCAGGGGTCCTTGTTGCTTGGGAAGGTTAATGTTAAGGGCCTCCGCATATATGGGTTTAGTGTTGCTATGTTTGAGTGTTGATGGTGAGGGATTTGAAGAGCTATGTGTTGCTTGAGGTGTAGTGCAGGTGTTAACCTTCTCCTCTTGACTGTCTAGCACAATCTTGGCTGGAGAGAGCTTTGCTTCCCGTTTGGCTATGTAAGTGCATCTCTTGCAAGCTGAAGTGTTGGGTAGTAGGAGGAGAGGGCTGTCTGTGTACATGAGGCAGTTGCTGCACTGCCCCAGGATGCCCAGATTCTCCAGGTGGACAGGAGAAATCACTGGAAGCTGGCCTTGGACATGCTTGTTTATGTGCTTTTTTGTAAAGTACAAGAGCTGTTTTCCCTTACCTTTGCAAGGTACTTTGCAATTATAGGCTGTTTAGTGCCTACGATTAATTTCTCCTTATTAACAAGGAAAGTTGAGTCCTTGTATCAGTTTAAGGCTTCCTAGTGCTTTCCAGCAGGTTCTAGAGCAAGTGCTAGTCACAGGGGTTCAGATTTTAGTGCTACTACTGAGAAACCAGCTAGTTCTAAGGGAGAATTTGAAGAGCAGACTTTCTAGCACTTGGAATAGTTTAACAGTAGCCCAGCTGTGCTGCACGATGTGAAAAATGTGCAAACACGCATGTTTTTAAGCCAGAAAGTTGAAAGGGGTTGAAATCAGCCCAAAATGGCTAAAATTACAATTTCAGAGCTGGAAACCACTCCTCTAGTGTCAAACAGGCAGTAAAATGCTCACCACTCCCACTGGTAAGCAGTAGGACTTCCCTCTACCACAGCAAGGTCTGGAGAGCTCTGAACACAGAAAATAAAGTCCTAAAACTAACAAAAGCCTGGGAGCTGGACTATACTAGCTAGGAAAGGCAGGAAATGAGCAAACAAGATAGGGTTTTTTTTGTTAAAACAGGCTAAACAATGCAATAATACACTAAATAAACACAGAAAAGGCTAACGCACTTGAGTGTGTAGCCCTAAACAGTAAATACAATTAAAACTCTATAAAATTAAGAATTTAAAACTTTTTAAATGAAGCAAGGCAAGTGCACAACTGAAAAACGATTTAAGAGGCAGTAATACAGTAGAATAAGTAGCTAGTCTACATATACAGAAAATTCTATATATACAGAAAAGCAGCTAAAACACACTAAAACAATTCAGATGCAGTGCAAACTAGAGCACTTGAGATGTAGCAATATCAAGGCAAATACAGTTTTAATAAATGCACTAAAATATACTCTATATTTCCAAAATGTTTGAGAAGCACAGTCAGAACACAAGGATATTCAGACAATTTTTTTTTTTAGAAAGGGAGAAAGGAGGAACAGAAAGAAATTCTCTCTGTATTAGGTAGAATGAGCTAATGACACTAGACTGGGAGGAATGTCCAAGATCAAATTTAAAGTAGGGGTGGGTAACTGCAAGACCAGCAGGTATAAAGACAAGACGTCAATAGGGAGGGTGAGTAGGAGAAAACACTACAGAAATGTTTATCAGAAATGTTTATCACAAGTGAGCCAATATCTATGAAATACAGTACAAGTATATAGTATACAATAAAATTGCTATAAATATCTAAAATAAGCAATAACTACTACAAATAAGCAAAAAAAAAAAAAAAACCAGGCTACTTATTGATATATATCACAGACCAGCTGCTCCTCCTCAGATAGCTCTGTGTGTAATGGCAGAAAACACTCAAGTTATCTTCTTAGCAGAAAGTTGAAACTTGAAACACTTTAAAAAATGTTCAAAAGACCAATGAGGTGCTTTCTCCAAGCTGTAGCCCTGGTGACCCAACTAGACAATGACCATAAACACTACACTCTCACTAAAGTGGGGGGTGGTCTTTGCTACGATGGCCTGGGAAATTAACTCAGAAAACAGTCTCTAACAAACAACTAAGCACACAACACAATCAGGAATATGGAGAATATTACAGCTACTACTTAAATTATTTTAGGCAGAACACACTGCAGAAATGTTTATCACAAGCACAATCAGGAATATGGACAATATTACAGCTACCACCTAAACTATTTTAGGCAGAAAACACTACAGAAATGTTTATCACAAGTGAGCCAATAGCTATGAAATACAGTACAAGTACACAGCATACAATAAATTTGTTATAAGTATCTAAAATATGCAATAACTACTACAAATAAGCAAAAAAACAGGCTATTTATTGATATACATCACAGATCAGCTGCTCCTCCTCAGATAGCTCTGTGTGTTTTACAAACGTAATCAGAGTTAATCCATTCAGAAAAGAAATAGCATTCATATGCTAAAATTTAATGTATTTTGGTAACACATACTTTGTTATTGCATTTACAAATACATACAGTAATATTTCTTTTTCTTGAATTTTACACCATGAAAAGCAAAACTGAACTAGATTTTTGCTAAATCACATTTTGTTTCGTAGATTCTAATTAAAAATGTGATTAGAAAATGTAGACATATGATTACAACTATACATACATAACTCTTTTTTTTCCTTAAAAACTTCAGTGGTACTGCAGACTTTTTCTGCCTGCAGTTCTATATGCTGTACAGCAGGTGGCAATGTTGTATTTCTTTTAATCTTATTTATAGGCGGTTATTTGGATTGCTGACAGGAATCTGCAAATGCTTTCCAAACTGCTTTAGTAAGCTAGGAAGGTTTTAAACACTACACACCGAAATTTATCAAAATATACATTGTAGACCTTAAATGTAAAAGTAAGTGCTGTCTCTATTGCAGACAGCAAACTACATTAAGAAATTGTCCACAGTAATAAATTTATACACAACTGTATAAATAAAATCCCTTAACAAAGTGGACAGATTTAATGTTCTAGAATCACTTTTCAGTTAAGTTCTGTAATTTCAGACTGAACATTTCTTGAAGCACCAACATTATATGGCATATGATCTAGATTATTTTTGTAATCCTAAAATCCCACGGTGGTGCTGCTGCGGTAGCGTTGTCGCCTCACAGTAAGATGCTGTCCGGTTTGATTCTCAGCTAAAGTGTCTTCTGCGTGGGGGACATGCATGAATGGGCATACCTTCGTTGAAGGTTGTGCGTCAGGGCTGGTAACTCGGCACGTAAAAATCAGCTACCAATCATTAGCGGACCGGAGTTCCGCTGTGGCAGCCCCTAACCGGGAAAAGCCGAAAGACACAACAACAACATCCCATTAAACAGAATATTCAGACTACAAGAATTTTGTTTCAAAGAATAAGCAAAACTGATATTTTTTCTTCGTCTTTTCGTATATGAGTGTTGGTAAATGTCTCTGCTCTTTCTTGTGTGTACTGGGAGTAGTATTGTATTTGTTAGTTAAGTTTATTCCTCTACATGTATGTATTGTTTCACTTTCCTTTGTAATTTTTGTAAAAAGGGTGGGAGGCTGGCATAATGGTTAAGGTGTTTACCTTACAGACACAAGGTACAGGGTTTGATTCTTACATTGGGCAATTGGCTAGGCTTAAAATGGCCCACAAGGGTAGTTAGCCTAGTACTAATCTACGAATTCTATGAATATTCTATGAATTTCAAGAATTGAGCTGATGCACTAAATTTCGTTTAGGCTGTATGTGTGTTGTTCTAAATGGCAATAAAGTTAGCTTTGACTTTAAAAACTACAGCAGATGGAACTTTGTTAAGATTCATTCCATAACAAATGTGGTATCCAGATTTTTTTTCCTCATATTTTGGTCTGTTCCTCATAAATTCTGTGGTTTTCTGTCAACTCACTGAAGGATAAAGTCACTAACTAAATCATGACACGTATTTGAGTCTCAGACTTTATCCTTCAGAAAATGCATGTTAACCCAACTCCTGTTATTTTAGCAACTTTCGATGTTTAAAAGAACATTATTTAAAATATCTCTCTATTTTGGGCCTTTGTTCCCCCCATTATTTCAGGCTTTGTCTGGGTTTCTTGGTCTAAGAGGTTGAGAGGTATGACTATGAAATGAACATCCTTCAGACGTTCTTCTAAACCCTAAAAAAAGCTGAATTACTGTTTTGTACCCTAAAACACATCTCTGTCAAATCAACAATATTCACTATCATCTTTGCAAACAACATCATTACACAAAAAATAAACCACACCAAATTACTGGGTATCATCATAGATGACCAGTTGAAATTCAACCCCCATGTATCCCATGTGCTTAAAAAGCTCATCAAAAACTAAGTACATTATGTGTAGTAAAACCTATCTCACTGACATAGCGAGAAGCTGTATATATAGTCTCTACCTTCTTACTGCCATCTCTCCTCTATGCTGCACCAATTGTCACCAACCTTCAAGTCTCACAACTGTCCAAACATGAACAATGTTATAATAAAATAGCCAAATTTGCAGTAAACTATAACAATAGAACATACCACTGCCACACCCTCAGATAATTAAACTGGTTAAAACTGCCACATTACCTAGATGTGGTCATGTGCGGTGGGAGAAGGGAAAAAATTCACACAAGGAATACAAACTGTTTTTTTCTGTTGAAATTTTGAATAGTTAAAATGTAGGGAGTTGTACAGCAAGCATTTTTGATGCCATCTACTATATGTTGATATAAAGCTCAATTTCTTAAAATTATTTATTAACTTTAATAAGAAATACATTGCTTTACAGAAACAACAGTAGTATTGAGATAGGTGTCTGCAGTTTAGTAGTAGACAATCCTCTTGCTAGAAGCAAACTTACAGGTAACTGAGCTAAACAGCTGTAAATATCAGTGTAAACGTGGCTCAGCATCTGACACATTTGATTTTGGTACTGGAAGTTCGGAGGGCTGTGGGTACTAGCACTACCTATGATGTATGATTAAGTTTCGAACCCCCCACCCTGGCCCTGATATGACTTTAAACCCAGTGTCCCTTACTGTATATTGTCTTTAGAAATTCCTCCCAGTCATACCTCATCTGCTTCTACTAGTGAGCACTAAAAGATCGAGCTAGGAACTTCTAACCCCTGGACCACTAAAGCCTGAGTTACCCTTCTTCTTATCGTTCTGCTAGTTTAGTGCACAGTGAAATACCTACAGGTTTAGCCTTTTTTTTTTTTTGCTTTCTTCAAGAAACCATTACTTATTATAGTTGCTTTTACTGTCATTTGCACTCATCATTTGCTGTCTGTAGGCATAACAAGCCTGAATCTAGTCATAGCAATGGACCACTGATTGTCTCATTACTGTACATAAAATGTTGTGGTAGCACCTGAGCCAAATCATCTGTACCAAGCTTTCGTTGCAACACAAGAGCAGGATCACTTGCACAAAAATGTTATGGCACTGAGTCAAGTTGGTAGGTGCTGCTTCACATATCCGTTAGTTGTTGCTACACTTTTTACTGACCTTTGCACCCTTCGTTTCTTGAAACCGTATGCATATAATTATGATTCGGGTGTTCTGACTCATTGCTCATCCTAGTATTCCAGTCTACACCCTTCCTACAAATTCATTTCTTTTAGCACTCATTAGTACCTCTGATTTACAAGGCACTAAATGTCATGAAGCAGAGTTTTACCCCACTATACTGCTGATATACATAGGGACATATTGAAACAATGCAGAAATCACCTGATGTTCACTGATAACTGTTTCATTCTTTCTATACATGATTCCATATGTGATGTGCAAGTTATCTACCAACCTTGGATGACAACCTCCCTTCAAACACTGTAGGCTATAGTTATTATGTTGTCAGTTCTGACACCCACCTTACACAACTATGCCTACTGTGCCTAACATGTCCTAGACAAACAAATAAGTCTTCTTATGCTGAGGTGCTTAAAAAGTCCCTGCCTAAACCACAAAGGCCTCCTTGACAATGGTTTGGTATATAGGACACTCAGCGTCACATCAACAGGCAAACAAAATACACAAACACTATAGGAAACACATCTATGAAAAGCTGTCACATAACTGGCTGGTCAAAGCCCTTATAACAGAAAGGCCAAAACAGTACATCTGTTAACTTGTTAGTCATAACATAGGTGACTCCATAGTCAGACACACAGATGCACCACTCAGCAGGCTGAGCAAAGACAGATTGAGAGTTAGCCATCCCTTAGGTGCCAACTTGGCAGAGGCGTTAGAGCCTACAAGTCCCTTCACCCTACGTAGACATGGGACATGGTCATTGTAGACTTGAGATATACCTCCTTGAATAATATGAAGAGGGACATGATAGAGCTTTCAGAATATACATCTGAAATTATTATGAAACAATTATTGAACAGTATTCTACCACCCCCAAGAGTGATGCAAAAATCAAACAAAAGAGAGCTCTTCAGTTACTGGTATGGCTATCAGTGTCATTGTAAGGGGATCCAATATATTTTGTGATGGAGGAGATGATACAAAGCCCTCTATATACTGTTACCATGCAGCCAGGTAGCAGGCCAGGAATAATTGTCTCATCATTGCATGCTGCAGGGGATGCCGGATATATACAGTGATGACCCTCATTTACTACCTCCAGCCTGTGGCAGAGATGATACCGGGTAAAATGTTTTAGGTGCCATTAAAAGAATGTTTTAAAACAAATTTTTTTTTTATTTTGAATTTTTCAATGTACAGAAAAAACAACGACAGAACAACAACAACAATGTATTAATGCACTGGGTACAGAATTATCTGTGACCAGTATCTATGCACCAACATGAAACATAAATATATACAGCTGTACAGAAGTGCAATCAACTATTATAGGTTCATAGGTTGGTACTAGGCTATCGGCCCTAGGGCCTATACAAGCCTAGCCATAACAATTCCCTGGCTATTTCTTCCCAGAATATTTACTTCCATGGTCCCCTGTCTAGCAGAGCAACTGACGTGATCCCCGGGGTGAATTTCCTATCTCCCATCCAATTGTCAAGGTTCCTTTTGAAGAGGGCCAAAGAGGCACTCAGCTTGACAAGTATGGGCAGTCTATTCCAGAGTATGGGCAGTCTCTGGGTCAGGAACCTATCCCTCCAGCATGTTTTGTTCATTGTAATGACCAGGTTTAGATCCCTGGAGCATGTAGTTCTGAGGGATTGGGATTTCTTTTCTTTAAGTGTAGCATGTCCAACAGCACTGGGTTTGACATGCCCTTGTATGTTAAGCAGAGATCACCTCTGAGTAGGTGATACGCAACAGAGTATAGCTGGAGTTTTCTTAGACGGTCAGCATAGGGCATCTGCTTTATGCCTGTGATTCTTTTAGTGAGGTATTACTGTGGCCTTTCCAGTTTTTGCAGATGTCTTGTGAGGTACATACCAAATGGGGTGTTGTACTCTATAATGGGTCTAATGAGGGATGAGTACAGTGGGACAATAACCTCCTTTTTTCTGGATGAAAAGCCCTTAGTGATGAGGTGTGCCACATAGAAGGATTTCCTGACTGTTGTGGCTATGTGGTTATCGAAACTGAGACTACTGTCCACCTGTGTCCCTAAGTCCCTTATCACACTTTCAGTGTTTAGTGTACTGCCACTTATGTGGTAATTCATGGGTACATGTTTTTTTCCCAAAGGGGATAACTATATATTTCTTGGCATTCAGCTTGAGCCCATGGCTCTGGCACCAAGCATCTGTTTCTGTAAGGCCATTTTGTAGAATATCCACATTATTTGGGGATTCAATAATGGCTCCCAGTTTGCAGTCATCTGTGAACTTTGTTGGCCAGAGTCCCTTAGTGCTGGCCTGTACTTCAGAGAAGTAGATGCCAAACAAGAGCGGTCCCAGGACTGAAACCTGAGGTACTCAACTTGTCACTTATCTGGAGCTGGATTTTGAGTCGGCTACTTTTACAGTGTGGGTTCTGTCAGTAAGCCAGTTGGCAACCCATCGTGTGACGTAGGGATTTATACCCAGCTTAGTAAGTTTACCTATGATTCCAGAGTAGGGTTGGTGTCGAAGGCCTTGGCAAGTCCAGATAGGCTGTATGGACTGCCTTACCCTCGTCCATGGCTCTGGAGACTGATTTGAAGAAGTCAATCAGGTTGAGGAGACAAGATCAGTCCTTTATGAAACAAACTGGGTGGGGTCCAATGTTTGAAGGTTGCCAATGTCTTTGTTTATAAGTCCCATGATAATGCGTAATTATATTACATCCATTTATCGAGCTTACCCTGTTGTGATGAAAACTTGTCATTACATATTTGTATGTATGTTAAAGGTATATCTTTGCGCATAAATGCCTGTGTCTTTATGATAATGCAGGTGGATTAAGCTAGCAGTATGTTAAATATCTGCTCCCATGCTTTTAGTTACTTAACACTGTTATTTTTCGCATCAGTTACCCATTTATGAGCTAGCATGCATTTGATTGCCATCTTTTTGAATTCAGCCCAATTAATATTGTCTGTCCCCCATTTGGATGTTATGTATAGTTTCATTAATAGGAATAATGTGATATGTATGGTCACTTGACTATGGGATATTCCTGGGTGGGGGAGGTGTGAAGTATTGTGTATTCCCATGTAAGAGTTGCTTTTTCATAGCCTTGTTTTTGTATTGGTTTTAAAATAAAGTTTTAAAATAAGTGTTCAGTGATATTAGGTGATTTTAATGCCCCAATGTCAGCTGGGCATGAATATCATTAAAAATGATGAGATAAATCACATTAATGAAACTGCAACTATCCCCAGATGGTGTGAGACCCCACTAGGCTGGGGAATGTGCTTGATGTTGTATGGATATAACATGCACTCGGTGTAAAATAATGTGTTACAAAACCTGAATCAAACAACTCTGTTCACGACTGTATAGTCTGGGAGTTCTGCACATTACAGAAAAGGGTACATGAACCAAACATTATTTATATAAAAACATTATCAGTCTACTTTTGATGTCATAATTGGGATGTTGACAGAATGGAGGTGGTAGGAAATTATGCTGAAAAGCAATACTGAAGAAAGTTAAAAGACTTTTTTACAACTATATCGATCACTTGACTGATAAATATGCCCTTTGTGATTGTACTGTAAAAATACATGATGTATCTCCAGCACAGACAGCAGCAATGTATTTTTCTGTCACCATAAACCATCTCACATGAAATACAATCAAAATAAATATTTGAAGAGTATGATACCCCATTTAATTTACATTCATGCAAATTTCTCGGGTTCAGGTGCCTGTGCAGTGATACATTTCCCTGTGGTACATTTGACTGGGGACACGTGGCTGAAGTGGCTGAAGAAAAAAATGTGTTGCCATGCCCACAACTTCAATAACCAAATGCACAGGGGAAAACAATGTCCATGGTCCTCACGGGAACATGAGACAGCAGGCAATATGGCAGGCATCAGCAGCAGGCTGGCCAGAAGGCATGTCAGTGGCAGTAAAAATGCAGGGCACAATGGGCAGTGCCTTTATAATCGGTGTGTGTGGACCACTACCCACTTCACAGTGTCTAGGGAACATTAGCTAAAATGCATACTGGAGCATAAATGTGACTGCAGTAGCATGCAGGATTTCCTCCATGCTGTAGCACACTTCTACATGTTGTAGTTACATAAGTATGTACTGTGCACTGAGCACAACACTCATTAGTTCTTCTGCCTCCGTGCACTGGGTTATTAAAGCTGTGAGCAAGACAGTGTGTGCTTCTCTTTGCCCACAGGAAATTTGCAAACAGCCATATTTCTATGCAGCTGACTGTCATTTCAGCCATGTGTCCCCAGCCAAATGCACCTCAGGGAAATGTCTCGCTGCCTAGGCGCTTGAACCCCACTATGAAGTAATGATAGAAACTACACTTGTTGAAATATTTTCACTCTAGCAACCAGTGGAACTGGAATAGGGAAGAGGTATGCTTGAGGAAGTAGACATCTGGGAAAAGTCAACAACAATTTGTCATGCTGTTGCCAAAATGGAATGGCTAGACAAAACTGATAAAATATGGGAAGCTACGTATGCTTGCATCAGTAAGGAATCAATGTCATCTTTGAATTCTCTGCTTGGGGAATAAACTTTGTTATAAGTAAATGTTGGGGGGGCATAAAGCAGGATAATGGGTTAAGTTTGCATCAGTGCATCTTTGCTATCACCACTGGAAAAATAATTAAGGAGAAATGTCTCCAAAATTTGCTGCTTGTAGCTAGACAAAACACCTTTAAATTCAGAAATCTTACTTTGCAAATGTCACGTTTGTCACTGAAGGCATACTCATGGGGCATCATGAAGTACCTGCTTGGCCTGTCTGCCAGGCAGCTGAAACTGGAATGTGAACTGCAGATAAACATCTCTTGAAGGTCCAGTCCCAGATTCTCATAGAGAGCTAAATTGGAAGCAACGCTCTCTTCACCCAAGACCGGAATAGACAGTCAAGAGGAGAAGGTAAACACTTGCACCACACCACACTCATCACAAAGTCCCACAAACCCTAAACCACCAAAGCACACACATAGCAGCACAAAACAAGCACCTACATTCATGGAGGCTCTCAATAAAAATATGCACAAGCAACAGAGACCTCCAAAGCAGAAAAACAAGCAACCTCAACTCCCCAACACAACCCAAATGACACATAGCCCACAAACTCAGTGTGCCACTCAACCACAGCCCATAAGGAATAACAACATACCCAACACTCTAGTCATAGGTGACTCTATAGTCAGGCACACTGATGTTCCACTCACCAGGTTAAACAAGGAGAAAGTTACTGTCAGCTGCCTGCCGGGTGCCAGGATCTGCCACATAATGCATGCACTCAGGTCACTCCACAACAAATACAAATATGACTCTGTCATTGCCCATGTTGGTGTGAATGACCTGAGACATACCTCCCTGGACTACATGAAAAGAGACATGGAGGAGCTCCCCAGTCTTGTAGCCCAGGCAGGTATGACCCTAGCCCTGAGTAGCATCTTGCCATTACCCAGAATGATACCACAGTACAAGGACAAAATGATTGACTTCAAAACCTGGCTAAGCTTCTGGTGTCATTCTAAGGGGATCCAGTATCTGTCTGTCTGGGATGACATGATTGACAGACCAAGAGGCTTTGGAAGAGGTGGCCTGCACCTGTCACCCTTGATATTCTGGATACTGGCTAAAGCTCTTGCACCCCTACAGTGCCTTTTTTTAGGCACGGTTCAAATGACAAATTCACCACCATAACAAGTACAAGCAAGCAAAATCTGAGGGTAATGCTACTCAATGCTAGCAGTCTACACTTCAAAATGCATTCACTCGAGGCACTCCTTAAAATGGAGAACATCGACATCTATGCAGTGACAGAGACCTGGTTCAAGGCTCCAGAAAGCACCCCTGCATTATCAGGCTATAATTCATACCACACCTTTTAACCACCTAACCTTGACCAAAACACTAAAGGTGGAGGTGTGTACATATTCATTAAGGATATCCACACCTCCAGGCTACTTTTTCAGCATAATGCATCCGAGATTATCCAAGTGCAACTAACTCTGGGCAAGACCACAATCCAAATTGTAACTTGCTACAGATCCCCCACCATGGCACAGGATTCCCACTCCTCATTTCTTGATACACTGGAAAATATTAGGGTACAACCCAACACCCTAATAATGGGTGATTTCAACTACCCCACCATTAACTGAGAAAACTACTCATGTACCAACTCTTTTGCTCAACATTTTCTGGAATTCATAAATTCCAGTGCCTTGGATCAACTTATCCACACCCCCACCAGGGGCAGCAATATTCTAGACATGGTCATTACCAACATGGGCAACTGGTGTTCCACACTAGAAGTCAATTCCTTGTTGGTCAGATCCAACCACAAGCTAATCAGCCTAGACATCCACATCCCGCCCCCTCCCCCCATTAGGGAAACCACTGTAAAAAAATTCTCCAAAGCCAACTTCACGCTTCTTAAGACAAAAGTGGCAAACTTCACAACACCCATGCAGACGGACAATAGAGGTACGACTGCAGAATCCTACACAAATGCACTTTATAAGCATTTACACGAGTGCGTGAATTGTGCTATCCCTAACAGAACCAAGATGCTATCCTCCAAAAAAAGGAAACCAATCTGGTGGTCCCCTGCCATAAACAAACTACAACAGAAGAAATAAACCATTGCAAAAAAAGAGTAAAATCCCATAATTGGAGGAACTCCCTAGTCAGCCTCAGTAAGAAGCTGTGATCCCTCATAAAATCCTCCAAAGCTAGTTACAAAAACAAAATCTCCACTGATTCTAAAGACAACCACAAAGCATTATATAGCTATGTCAAGAATCTCAATGGCAACACTCAGATCTGCTCTGAGTTACAGCACAATGGCACTAAATATACAGAACCAACTGATATTGCCAACATCCTGGCAGATAGGTTCAGTGCTAACTTTACCCCTCTCTCACCCCCTAAAGGGCCCATCTCTATACCGAAAGAATGCAACATTCCTGTAATCATGGCTGCACAGGTAAAACCACACTCTCCAAAGCCAAGAACACAGCATCCATGGAACCTGACAACATCCCAGGCTGCATACTACATGAGCTACAGAATGAACTTGCACCTCACCTAAGCACCATGCTCAATCATAGCCTCACCTCAGGCTTTGTGCCCACTGAATGGTGCACAACAACAGTTATCCCACTCCACAAAGGGGCAGCCACCATGGACCCCAGGAACTATCGCCCCATTAGCCTAATGAGCCTGGTCTGAAAGGCCATGGAATGTATCATCATGGAACTTATAAACAAAGACATCGGTAATCTCCAAACTCTGGACCCCACCCAGTTCGGGTTTGTAAAAGGCAGATCATGTCTCCTAAACCTGATAGACTTCTTTGAAGCAGTCACCAAAGACGTAGACAAGCGTAAGGTGGTTCACACAGCCTATCTAGATCTCGCCAAGGCTTTTGACATCATCACCCAATCTGGAATTATAGATAAACTCATTAAACTAGGTATAAATCCATGTCACAAGATGGGTTGCCAACTGGTTCACTGACAGAACCCACAATGTGAAAGTAGCAGACTCCAAATCTGACTTCAGACCAGTAACAAGTGGAGTACCACAGGGTTCAGTCCTGGGTCCTCTCCTGTTTGGTATCTACTTTACTTAAGTACAGGCTAACACAGAAGGTCTTTGGCTAATGAAGTTCACAGATGACTGCAAACTAGGAGCCATAACTGAAACTCCTAATGATGTGGACATCATACAAAAGGGCCTTACTGAGACAGATGCCTGGTGTCAAAGCCATGGCCTCAAGCTCAATACCATAAAGTGCATTGTCATCCCCTTGGGTAAAAACTCTGTACCTATGAGCTACCACATAGGTGGTAGCCTACTTAACACCGAAAGTGTGATAAGAGACCTTGGGACACAGGTGGACAGTAGTCTCTCCTTTGATAATTACATCGCCACAGTAGTCAGAAAATCCTTCTACATGGCACACCTCATCACAAAAGGTTTATCATCCAGGAAAAAAAAGGTCATTGTTCCCCTCTACTTGTTACTTATTAGACCCATTATAGAGTACAGTGTCCCTTTTGGTATGTACCTCACAGGACATCTACAACAACTGTGAAAGGCCGCAGAAATACCTCACAAAGAGGATTACCAGCCTCAAACAGATGCCCTATGCAGACCGTCTCAAAAAACTCTAGCTTTACTCTGTCGCATATCGCCTACTCAAAGGTGATCACTGCCTAGCATACAAGTCAAACCCAGAGCTGTTGGACATGCTCCACTTAAAGAAATCCCAATCCCTCCAAGCTACATGCTCTAGGGACTTAAACCTTGTCACCACAATAAACAGAACATGCTGGAGGGATAGATTCCTGTCCTAGAGACTTCCCATACTCTGGAACAAACTACCTATCTATATCAAACAAAGCTCCTCACTAGCGCTCTTCAAGAAAAATCTTGATGATTGGATGGGAAATAGGAAATTCACCCCAGGGATCACCTCTGTGGCTCTGCTCGACAGGGGCACAGGAAAATAATTTTCTTGTGTGGCAAAAGCCAGAGTACCTTTTTGACTAGGCTTGTATAGGCCCTAGGGCCGATAGCCTAGTACCTACCTATGAACCTATGAACCTATTAGTTTATACTTTCAAGCATCTGTTGTCTCGGGTAATTGGAAACTGATTTTTTGTCACCTTTGAATATTAATACCTGGAAAGTTTATTTTTTACTTGAAAGAAGAAGAAGAATACTAAAATGTAGTCTTTACTTACTGTCTACTTTTCTTGGGCCAGTCTGTCACTGTTACATCTCTAAGCAATAGCATTTGTATGTCTGTGTTAATACATCTTGGGAATTCTTTACTTTTTCTTCAACAAAAGTCTTCATGGAATTCCTCATATCCATAAAATTTGACCAACAGCTCCTTTTCTATCTACGCTATCTCTTCTGTACATCTATGAATGTTCTTTGCCAAAAAACAATTGGCCTGTTTTCTTGTAAGATCACATATCATTTATTCTGCATAACATTCTTCCTCTCAAATTTGCAGCTCAACTTGCTTATTTAGATTGTAGAATTTTAATCAGAGCACTTTTGTAACTAGCTTAATGAGCCATTCAAATATGTTTCTTATTCATAGCCCATTTCTAGGTTAAATTTTGTTATAATAGCTTTCTTAGAGACATGGTTATCTCAGACACATTATATACCAACTTTGAAAGATAATTCCTAAAAATTATGTAATGAATGGTTGTCCTCTGACTTTCACATCTGTACTAGCCCTGATGTTTTCTTTATCAATGTCATTCATCTGTTATTACATATGTCCCATGCATTTCCAACTTAGCACTCTTATTTTGTGGTTGTTCTTATTAAACTTGAATTATGCTGTCTTATAATGTAGCAACTGTATCATCCTTTTATTATGCTGTTCTGATCCTGCCTCTACATTAATAAACCATAAGTTATGCTTACAAAATGGCGACAGCCTACAATTAATGTAGACCACAGCAAACCAGTAACTAAATGAAAAACAATTCCTCTGAACAAAAAGTCATGGAAAAAGTCCTTCTTAGAAACTTTAATGAAATAAAACAGGACTGAGCGCTTTCATAAGACTAACACAACTTCATCAGAATCCATACTCTAACAACCAAATTCCCTTTAAATAACAGCAATTAGTCACCTGACCTAATTAGTTCTTAAAGTTCTAGTACAAACCTCCTAAAATATATATATATATGCTAAAATTATACAATTGCATACAAGAGTTACAATAAATCCATATATACTGTTTAAATGGATATCATATAACTGTATTATAAAATGTAAATGTTAATTGTGATTAAAATATAAATCTAAAAAATCTATGTATTGCGTGAATGAAAATCACATAATAAGATTCATACACAATAAGATTTTAACCTTAAAACACTAGCTATTGAAGTTGATTTGTTAAGTCCAGGGGGGGGCCGTGGCATTTAACTTGAGTTGCCATAGCAACTCTTTATACTCTATTAGATCACACCATGGTCCTCCCCAGGGCTGCTTAATAACTGTGTCCAAACCAACAAATAAAATAACATGATCAGGAAAATTCTTAAAATGACAGTAAAGAGAATCACTTGTCTTCCTATTTTTATGTCATTTAAATGTTCATACATCCTCTCCCTAAATTGGCAAACAGTTTTTCCAACATAAAAGCTTGGGCACTTTTGACAAATAGCCAAATAAATAACACCTACCGTTTTACATTTAAAATGTGAATTAATTCTTATTTTAATATTGTTAACCTTGACTTGGTCAGTTTCCATTATAAAAAAATATTGACTACAACTCCCACATTTAAAGGTGCCAATTTTCTTTTTACTATGGAACTCTGTACCTCTGACATCAACCTCTAAAAAACTCTTTAAACATCTAGCACGCCTAGTAATAAAACTAGGTCTCTCTCCTAATACATCTTTTAAACCTTCAAAACCCTGAAGGAAAGCCCAACTAGTTGTAATGATCTGCCTAACCATAGGAAAATCCAATGTGTACGTAGTAATAAAAGAACACGTGTAAGTGTCACTACTACAGTTAGTAGGTTCAACCTGAATATACTCAGTTTCATGCATAATAGGTTTAATAAACCCCCTAATCCTTCTCAATAAAAATCATCTTGAATTTGATGAATAACTATTTCAGGATAAATTCTAGCAACAAACATATTTTTTAATGTGTTGCACTCCCTTTCAAAAGTTCCATTGTCTGTAATCATATGGTCTAACGTAATATACTGCCCTTTAATAATGCCTCTTTTTTGATGAACTGGGTGGCAGCTATCATAGTGAAGAAAACTATTGGAATAAGTACCTTTCCTGTAAATATTACTTTGTATAACCCTCTGGTTCTCATCCTTGGTTATTAATACATCCAAATAACTAATTTCTGTTGTACTGTAAGTGTAAGTAAATTTAAGGAAAGAAGTAGTAGAATGCAAATAATCTAAAACATCTTTAATTTCATTGTCACTTAAATCCCATGCTATAAAAATATTGTCCACAAATCTGGCATATAAATGCCAACCAGGTAATTCACTTCTGTTAAACAAAATACATTTCTCCCATTGTAGCAGTACTATATTTGCAAATACGGGGGCACAACTTGCCCCCATAGCTACTCACTTCTTTTGTTGAAAAAACTGTCCGTCAATAAATACAAAGTTATTTTTAACACCATTTCCATTAATGTATCCAAAACATTAATTTCATTATTACTAAAAGTTTTAGATTCCAAAAGGAAGTCGTGGAACATTTCCAATCCTTTATCCTGAGGAATCACGTTAAACAAATTGACCACATCTATGGTGACAAAAGCCAAATGGTGCGTGTAATGTACATTCCTCAGTTTGTACAAAAATTCCCACGAGTCCTTAATAATGTGATTCTCTGCTTGAACAAGTGCTTTAACTTTCTGATATATATATATATATATATATATATATATATATATATATATATATATATATATATATATATATATATATATATATACAGCCATAGGGTGGGTATTAGAAGTACTACCACTAACTATAGGCCGCATTGGAGTGTCAGACAAGTTTTTATGTATTTTTGGAATACCAGACAGGGTGGGTACTCTTGGAAATTTAACTTGTAAAAACTCATAAGTTTCAAAGGAAATTTCACCCTGGTCGAACATATCTTTCAAACACATTATGACTTTCTGATATGAAATGTTAATAAAATTCAAGGATATCTGTTCATAATAATCCTCGTCAAACACATGTTTGAACATTCTGTCAAGGTAATCCCTCTTAGACATGATCACCATTTCCCCACCCTTGTCCGGTTTCATAACCCGCACTTCTTTATTCATGCTAAATTCCTTAAGAAGCTTTCTTTCACTTTCACTCAAATTGTACAGAGTTAAGCCCCTATTTTGCTGTTGTAAAAAAAAACTAAAATTCCACTCACAAATGTTTTCAAACATAAATAAAGGTGAAGAAATCTTAGGGTTAAAAGTACTATTCTTCTATAGCACATTGCTGGTATATGTGTTTTGCACACCCTTAAACAAAATTTTAAATTAGGCTTCCTTAAAAAAAAGCTTTAAGTCAATCATCAGGGTTTCTGTGTTGGAAAAAACAGTAGGTACAAAAGTTAATCCTTTACTAAGGAGCGACCCAAAGTCGTCATGTAATTCTAATCCAGAATAATTATAAATTTTGAAGTCCCCACATCGGTTAGTTGGAATATTACGAATGTGTTCACATACACTACCTGAAATGTTGGGGGCATCTTCTAAAACACCTCTTGCTTCTGTCAATAATTTTGTTGCCTGTTTCCTCCTCTCCTCCTCCCCTGGTTCCAGGAGCGAGAAAAGTAACTCTGTCGTGGATCTCTGTAATAGTTCCTCTGCCCCCCCATTCATTCGATTGTGTATCATTTCGGACCTTCTTGGTGGTGGTCATTCTAAAGGGATGGCTTCCTCTTGATCATCATAGCCTTCCACATCATGTACAGGGTTGGACTCAGCTGCCATCCCCCGCTGTTCACTGTTCGTTGTATTCCTCAACACTATAGGTTTAGGGTAGGCCCTCCCCTCTGAATATTCGAGCCTATCACATTCCAGTTTACGCCACTTCCTCTTTTCCACTTCCATAACAACAGAATCTATCCTTTGAAAGATAGAATTATAGTCTTCCTTCTGTACACTGAATAACAGGTCTTTTTTAATTGTAGCATCCAACAAATCCGCCTCTTTAATGAGTGATTCAATTTCAGTCAGGTTATGTCTCTGCAAAATATTCAACAATGCAATCCCTTGAATTTTGAAAAATTCCACTAATTCTGAATGCAGAGGGGAACCTGCAACTAAACCACTAGGCCACTTCCAGAGGCAAAGACCCTTAGGTACCCTTCCGTTTTTAATGCATTCAGTAAGGAAAGCATTCTCAACTTGCAATTTTTTACAATGTAGTAACACCTTTTCTAGTTTACCAAGAGAATCTTTAAAAGTACCTGTGTTACTTGTTCCTTGATTAAAACGGATTGTAGTACGTAGCCAACTGTCCATATTCACTTGTTCATGCATTTCTCTGGTTGGAACAGGTAAACTATGTTCCGAAGCCACTCTCAGACACACCAATGTATTTAAATATTCATTGGAACATAAACCAGAACCCCCGGATACTCTGTTACGTTCCAATAACAGCTGTACTAATTTGGTGAGTTGTCCAACGCTAGAGTGCAATTCTCTTATCGTAAGTAAAGGTGATAAAGGTTCCCCATTAACTTCTTCCCCAGAAGACATCGCAACAATGAATGTAGACCACAGCAAACCAGTAACCAAATTAAAAACAATTCCTCTGGACAAAAAGCCAAGGAAAAAGTCCTTCTTAGAAACTTTAATGAAATAAAACAGGATTGAGTGCTTTCATAAGACTATAACACAACTTCACCAGAATCCATACTCTAACAACCAAATTCCCTTTAAATAACAGCAATTAGTCACCTGACCTAATTAGTTCTTAAAGTCCTAGTACAAACCTCCTAAAAATATATGTATGCTAAAATTATATAATTGCATACAAGAGTTACAATAATTCCATATATACTGTTTAAATGGATATCGTATAACTGTATTATAAAATGTAAATATTAATTGTGATTAAAATATAAATCTAAAAAATCTATGTATTGAGTGAATGAAAATCACACATAATAAGATTCATACATAATAAGATTTTAACCTTAAAACACTAGCTATTGAAGTTGATTCGTTAAGTCCAGGGGGGGGCCGTGGCATTTAACTTGAGTTGCCATAGCAACTCTTTATACTCTATTAGATCACACCATGGTCCTCCCCAGTGCTGCTTAATAACTGTATCCAAACCAACAAATAAAAAAAAAACATGATCAGGAAAATTCTTTAAATGACAGTAAAGAGAATTACTCGTCTTCCTATTTTTTATGTCATTTAAATGTTTGTATATCCTCTCTCTAAATTGATGAACAGTTTTTCCAACATAAAAGCTTGGGCACTTTTGACAAATAACCAAATAAATAACACCCATCTACAATTACTTGCTCAATAGCTCTTTGGAACACCTCTAGTGCTGGCAAAGTAAAAAGTAGAAGGCTATGGCAGTTGTAAATTCCTAGTGGTGCAATATGTGTACACCATTTGAATCTTTTTCTTCTATTGTAACATGAAAGAAAACCAGGATTACATCTAATATTGAAAATAACTTGGCATTTGGTGCTGCAAATGAGACCACTTCCTCGGGCATAAGCAGTGAACAGTGTTATCTTGTAATCACTTTGGTTAGCTCATGGGGATTAATATAAATGTGAATTTTGTCTTGTTTCACAACAATAACTATATTATTGATCCATTTTGTTTCATAATGACATATAAGCATTCCATAAACTTCTATTCCAACTCTTTGTAAGTCATCATCATCATTACTTCAGAATTTACTTATTTGCCACCCTATGCTAGCAAGTTCGCTACATCTGTAAATTAATCAGCATAATCTGGAAGAATATGCATATGACTCTGTTCAGTGTTCATGCGATCTCTGCAGCTATGTCATTCTCTTCTAAATATGAAATGTTTGGTTTTACACTGTAAATTCATTTACCAGTCCTAACTTCTCACAAGCCAAATGACTGAATGTACTGAAAATTTTATTTTTAAAGTGCTACACTTTTAAAGAAGGATTTTTATTGCTTATTTTTGCATATGGACATTAGTAACTTTTGACCCTGTACAGTATATTAACAATGAGCACACAACTTTCTATTCACAATCTTTGAACTCCAGAGCTTGGAAAATTCATACAGATAGTTACACTCTAGAACTCTTGTCTAGTTTAAATTCAATATTTTTCTTTTTAATTATCTGCATTTTGCCAACAATCTGAGTTGTTTTCTTGTTTCAGTGCCTATAATGTATTTTCAAACATCACCATAGCTAGTCTCTTTACTTTATACTGCTGACAGTTAATACAGATTCCATCTAATAACTTGTCTTTTCTCACCTATATCTTTGTAAAAGATGGTTCAGTCTAGTACATATTCTATATATCCTACAAGATTAATTAAACGCAAAGCAATGTTTTTTTTCTCATGATTTCAGTTCCACCTACTACAATACATTTAGTGTCAAATGCTTGCATTTTATTGCATGGCATTTTATCAGCATCTCATGCATGTCTTCTTCATCTCTATTGCAGTGCTCTCCATCATAGCACTCTTTTTCATATCCATTACTGTCGCAACATATTTTTGCTTTACTTCTCACTCTTTCATTTTTATGTGACTCACGTTTTATACTACGCTTTTTATTTTTCTCAGTTAATTCTTTTACTAGTGTACTGTTAATTTAACTTGTTCTACATACATTTACAGTCTTTAAAAAATTCAGTTCTCGTTCTTCTAATATGCTGCCTCTTGTTTGGCATTGTTTTATATTGACAATTATTCCAAATCATATTAATGAATCATAAAGCTTGCCAAATTCACATTCTTTGGCTTTATTCTTTAGCTCAACAATATAAGCATTAAGTCTATCAGTAGGTCCTTGTGCCCTTGAAAAGAACAAATGATAAATAAATAACAAATGTTCAGTAATTGTTGAATTTATCTCTAATTTTTGCTGGTTTCTGTTTGTTCCCAAAAAACAATTCCGTGACAGTATAGTCACCAGGTGCTCAGTCTCACTATAAATTCCAACCAACATCAATTCAAGACAGCACTCCTTCTTCCTGGATAATATTTTATTGGTGTTCACATACTGGTTTCAGCTACATAAGCCTTCATCAGTGTAAAGAACCACTATAACATCTAACCATTAAATACTTTCTGTTTACATCCCATTGGTTATTCACAATCATTTAACCCTGGTGGAAACAGACCCCTAGCCTTATAATCCACCTTTTTCATTTTGATCCAACAGTTTATGCCATCCACCTTTGTTACTCCTCTTTTAACCAATTTTATCAATAACAGAAAAATAAAACTTAGCAGTACTATGTTGCAAAGTGTGTTTATATAAAGCATTAGCAGTTTTTTGCATCTGATATCAGTTAAATGTTCCATTATCCTAAATTTCAAAGGATGGGAGGTCTAACCAATATACAAAGCTGAACAGTTGCTTGTGGCTGAATATATCACCCAATCAGTATTGCAGTTGCCAAACATTTTAATATCAAAAACCCGAGAAGTGTTTGCAGATGAAAATTGTTCAGTTTTTTGAATCAAGTTTTAATCAGATATATGGTGAGCAACAAACTCATGGGCATGATGAAGAGAGGAAAGAGTTCTTACAGAAAATTAATTTTCCCAAGATTGACGAGGATTCTCAGGGAGAATTGACTGCATTGATTACAGCTGATGAAGTTCTAGAGGCAATTAAGAAACTAAAGCCACATAAAGCCCCAGGACCAGATGGTATGACCTCTGAATTTTATAAATCTTTTAGTGGGATTCTGAGCACCATACTTTCACAGACCTTTAATTATATCATTTCGAATGGCAGCAATGATCTTCATTTTAATGCCTCAAGAACAATTCTGTTATTGAAAGAGAATAGTGATCCCAAAAATCCAGACAATTATAGGCCCATATCATTGTTGAATATTGATATGAAAATCATGACATCTATTCTAGCTAGTAGATTAAAAAAATAATAAACTTGATAATATCAGAAGAACAGGCGGGTTTATAGATGGGAGACAGACTACAGACAATACATTAACTCTTCATACTTTAATATCTTATGCAAAGTATAAAAATATGAACATATATGCTTTAATAATTGATGCTCAAAAAGCATTCGATAGAGTTAATTTGGCTTATTTATTTGAAACATTATCATATTTCAATATACCTCAGCTTTTTATTTCTATGTTAAGAAATTTATACAAGAATGCATACACTAGTTTATATATAAATCATGAATGTTCCAAAAGGATTCAAATTAAAATGGAACTCGACAGGGTGCCCATTGTCTCCCATACTGTTTAATCTGTATTTGGAACCTTTATTTCTTCATATGAAACAAAAGTTTTTATAATTCTCCTGTACTTCTTGGGATAAATGTTAGGATGGCTGCTTTTGCAGATGATTTAAATATATACAGTACCACACGGTGTCAGATACAGAAAAATACTAACAGCAATACAAACCTTTGAGAAAATTGCTAATTACAAACTAAATTTTAAAAACCAAAATATTCCCTCTAAAGACACCTACACCTTTTCAATGCTACCATTGATAGGACGAATAAGGACAGAAGAAAGAATAAAATATTTGGGGATTGACTTTTCAACTGAAAATAGAGAATTTTTATCAACAATATTAAGGCAACTGGAGACCGAATAACAATGGATTTGAAAAGATGGAGTAAGTTGAAGCTACCGATGATGGCAAGAGCAGTGATAATAAAATGAACGTTCTCCCAGAATGCTATATATTTTTAGAGCAGCACAACTTAAAATCACGAAATCCTTTTCAAGCAATTTCAGATAGGACTGGGGAAATTTCTGTGGGAACCCAGAAAAACGAGAATATCCTATGAAAAACTGATGGCTCCTAAAACGAGGGGGGGTTTGGATTTACCAGATTTTGAGATGTATTATACAGTGATTCAGGCCAACAGGATTTTAAGGGTGTCTTACTTGGATAGTGAAAATAGAAAATGGATACCCAAATGGGTACTGCTAAATTATAAACATATAAAAGGGAAGAGAATTAATGTTAAAGCTGTACCATTTTTGAATATAAAAACATTGAGTAAATATGAGTTAATGGAACACATCAAGGTATGGGCAGTGGCGACTCAAACTCTGTTTGCCTCCTTGAACCTTTTAAAATATATGATGATGTTTCAACCGTTTGATGGAAATCCTAATATAACTATTGGTAATCAACTGATAGACTTAAAGAAATATCCATTTATTAAAGAATTAACTGTAAGGGATTTATACCCCTTCCTAGGAGTAGCGGTACATGATATCTTAAAAGAGATGAATCTTCCCATCTCTTATTTAATTATAATGAGGCAGTTAAAAGATTTGGCCATAAATTATTTTACCAGTTCTGAAATAAAAAAAGAGGAACTAGTTATTTCAGGTCAGCTGTGGGAAGCATTGCAACAAGATAGAAAATATATATCCTCAGCGTATAAAATGGGAAAAGAGAAAATATAATAATCATATTCTGTTATCCAAATACTGGAGAGAGAAATTGCCATCCCTAGACAACAGTAAAATAGTAGAGGCGTTTAACTTAACATTAAAATCCGTATCACTTCAAAACTGGTCTTTACTCAATTGATGATATTTAACAATGCATATTATACCCATCTTACACTTCATAAATTTGATTCAAAAAAGTCACCTACATGTCCACAGTGTATAGATCAGACAGCAGACCTGTTACACATGTTCTGGAGTTGCAAGTGCATTTATAAATTATGGAATTCTTTAAAGTTACAACTACAAAAATGGGTTACCAAAACTCAACACTCTCCTGGGAATTTCTGATTTTACATATTCCACGGAGAATTTGGACAAAACAAAAAGATTGTAATTATGAATATTAGTTTACTAATGAAATTATATATAGCCACAAATTGGTTGAACCCAGCACAGGTGTCGTGGCAAAATTTCAGGCTGTTAGCGATTAAGCATATATTAGCGCACAAATTGTTAATTAGAAATAATAAGAAAAGTATAAACAGCATAAAAATTTGGGAACAAATCTTTAATATTATTTTATGGCGGTTCCTATCCACTTTCCGTCAGGACATTCTGTATGTGTACCAACACATTCTTGGATTAGATAGAAAATGTAGAAATAATACAAATTATTGGCTTGAGTTGGTTTATAATTGTCTATTGTAGATGCTTTTATGTTTAATTTTTTGTGATTTTAATTTCCTGTACTTGGTTTAAATGATAGTTATTCTTAATGTATTATAGGGAAATTCAAAATGGAACTAAAACATTGGAAGCAATATTGTACATAATGTAAATAGTGTGTGAAATGTATAATGGTTTGGCAAAACAATAAAAATGATTATTGAAAAAAAAAAAAATTGTTCAGTTTTACTAACATATCTGCAGTTACCACAATGTCTACAAGGTTGGCATCCTTTAATTAAATACCCTCTGAGTGACAGTTGACCCATAGTTTGACCTGCATCTATATTCTATTTATAATGATTAAACCAAACCCCCAGAGTATTTCCATGCGTAAATGTGAATAAACAATTAGCTGGTAATATATTACTTAAATTCTCATCCAAAAGCAACATATGCCAATATTTTCTCACAAGACCCATAAAACATTTGGTATTATTTCCAGAGTTCATAGCTAACTTAGAGGCCCCTCTGTCACATTTTTAGATTTATAACTTAACAGTTGCTTCCTATCTATATTATGGGTGGAGCATATTTTCCTGACATCTGTATTATTATTATATCCTCTATCAACAATTCTCCAAACCAAATCTTCAACTTCTTGAACATATTCTGATTCCAAAGAACAATCCTTTTTATTCTAAGAAACTGTGCCTCTGGTATATTTTTAACTATATGTGAAGGATGACAGCTATTGGCCTGCAGTAAAGTATTTACTTCTGGGAATTTCCTAAAGACTCAACTACTAAGCATCCCATCTATTTCAGCCTGTACCTCTACATCCAAAAAGGTGATCTTTCTTAAGTCATGATGCTCAGTAAATTGTATACCCCATTTATTCTCATTTAAGTACTGCCCAAATTATAATAAATAGTTAGCATCTGACTTCCAGATGTCCATTGATTCCAAATAAATATTATGTAAATTATCATAACTAATTTGCTGCTCCACAAACCCCATAAAGAGGTCGGCATAGATAGGTGCAGAGGATGACCCCCAAAGCCATACCATTAAGCTGCAAATAACATTCTTCCTTAAAATAAAATATATTTTTCATCAATACATGTTCTGTTAAACATAATAGAAAAGTATTGAACCCTGGACAATATGGGGCTTCTTACAGGCATTAAACAAAGTGGAATTCAATCCAGAATATAATTTCCTGACAATAGATGTTAAGGATCTATATACCGCCATTCCACAATCTTTGGGCATTAGCTGGGTAATAGAATTCTTGTTGGACAAAGGTGTACTTGGTAATGAACTAAATTTAATTGAGGATTTGTTAGAATTAACTTTAGGGAACAACTTTTTTCTATTTAACAAGAATTACTATCTACAGAAAAGCGGAGTTGCAATGAGGTCACCATGCAGGGGCAGCTTAGCAAACAGTGTCATGGCTTTCTGGGAGAAGAAATTTCTATTTTCCAACCCCCTTTTTAAGAACAATGTGAGATGGTATACATGATACCTAGACAATATGTTTTTGTTAATAAAAGGAGATTTTGAAAAAGTTAATGGATTGTTAGTAGAAATGTTTCGCATGACATCCTTTTTGAAGTTTACCTTCCAATTTGGTAAAGAGGAAATGGCCTATTTAGATGTAATGCTTAGCAAAGCTGCCACTAATAATAAGTGCATAGCCCATATTTATGGAAAACCTACATATTCCAATGACTTCTTATATTTCACCAGCAACCACCCTCTGTACCAAAAAAAGAGCTGTAGTGAAGGGGCAACTCGTAAGAGCTGCCAGAATGAGTTCACTTAACCAGAATTTTGACAGTGAGTGTCAAACTTTGAGGAATATGTTCATTAAGCATGGATATCCACCAATGTTTTGGATGATATAATGGAGGTTGAGAGAAAGAGGATGACAGGCCATTTCAAACCCATTTTGAACAGGAACATTTTTGAATTTAATAACGATTTGAATGTTAGTATAACAACTTCAAGTCCCTTAGTGGAGAATGAATTTAATGTTAGCTTCACAATATTATTTTCTAAGGATGCAAGCACATTGACAGACATATTAAACAAAAATTGGGCCCCAATTAATGAAGATGTAACTCTCAGGACCAAATTAATGTCTAAACCTAAAGTAACATATCGGAGAGGACCTAATCATCATCTTCTTTCGGCTGTTCCTGTTAGGGTTCGCCACAGCAGATTACCTGTTTCCATTTCCTCCTGTCCTCTGCATCTTGTTCTGTCACACCAACCACCTGCATGTCCTCTCTCACCACATCCATAAACCTTATCTTAGGCCTTCCTCTTTTCTGTTACCTGGCAGCTTCATCCATAGCATCTTTTTCCTAATATACTCAGCATCCCTCCTCAGCACATGTCCAAACCAACGTAATCGTGCCTCTCTGGCTTTGTCTCCAAACCTTCCAAACTGGGCTGACCCTCTAATATACTTATTCCTAATCCTGTCCACCCTCGTCACACCCAGTGCAAATCTTCACATCTTTAATTCTGCCACATCCAGCTCAAACTCTATATAAAATCAATTTTGGAGAGGAATTTAAAACCCTATATACCTAATAAGGGTATGAAAAAATGCAGTAGATGTCCCTACTGTAAATTCATTTCGACAACAACTTTTATCATTTCAGATGAACAATATACACTAGCAGGTAGATATGACTGCAATACAAAAGGAGTAGTCTATCTAACACAGTGTCAATCATGTATTTATTTTTACATAGGGAAAACAGAAAGACACTTTAAACAAAGGATATAAGAACACCATTACAGTATCAGTAAACAGAATAGCACAAATGCTTTGGCTAAACATATTATAGATGAACCTAGCCATCATTTCAAATACTTTATTACTGAGCAAGTAGTACCAAATATTAGAGGTGGCCCGTAGACTATTAAATTGGAATAACAGGAGCTCTTATGACAACTGAAGCTCAATGCACATTCATACCTGGGACTCAATGACTACTGCTCTTTAAAATGTATTTTAAAATTAAAACCACTACTGAGATAAATAATATATAAGCATTTCTGTGAGATATGATAATAAGTATTTTATTTCAGTTTTATATTCATGAAAAAGTATTTTGGAATATTATGTTTAATAGCAGTTTCTAACTTTAATATGTAGGAAATTGTATTTGATTTAAAAATCACATGCTACTATTTTAATGGGTGAGTTTGTGATGTCATTAATTGACAAACATATTTAAGCACTTATCTGTACTCCTTTTATTGTCTGAAGAAGTTCATTTACCTTATGTGAACGAAAGCGCTCACAATTAAAAGGTTTGTATTCATATCTTATGGTCTACTGATTTTTTGGAATTACTTGGTTACTGTGAGGTGTCTGGAACTCCTGGAAAAGAATTTATATCTCTAAAAATCAGTAAATACTGATGAAAGTATTTAAAATTAATGTTTTAACAGCCAGTTGTGTTATATATCCATGACAATAATCAAGATAATGCTTGAACAACCAGAAAATGCAGTTTTATATTAAAAAAATCCATCCCCACTGACTCTTACAACTTGGAATATTCAGCCCAAAACATAGAGTACTCGCATGAGGAAATGAAGCAATTCTCTTTTCATAAAGCAATTATTCCTTCAAAAAATGCAAAACTTCAATGGAAACTGGTTCTGTGATCCCCACAAACAAAACAGCCACACACCAAGAACATCAAACGTTCAACTTATTAAACAAAATGCACAGACTTCACTATATAAAGTCTTGTTTCATTAAGTGAGCTCCCCACTTCCACAGACTAACTTATACATATACCAGGAAGGACTAACAGCACAAAAAAACAATTAGACCCCAAAAACAATTCTGTGCAAGTACAGTCACCAGGTACTCAGTCCACTATAAATTCCAACCAACATCAATTCAAGACAGCACTCCTTCTTCCTGGATAATATTTTATTGGTGTTCACATACTGCATATGCATTGGCTGCATAAGCCTTCATCAGTGTAAAGAACCACACTGTAACATCTAACCATTAAATACTTTCAACTTACATCCCATTGGTTAATCACAATCATTTAACCCTGGTGGAAACAGGCCCCCTAGCCTTAGAAACCACTTTTTTTCTTTTTGATATAACAGCTTATGCCATCCACCTTTGTTACTCCTCTTATAACCAATTTTATCAATAATAGTAAAATAAAACTTAGCAATACTATATAGCAACATGTGTTTATATAAAGCATTAGCAGGTTTTTTTGCATCAGATATTACTTAAATGTTTCGTTATCCTAAATTTCAAAGGACAGGAGGTCTGACCAATATAAAAAGCTGAACAGTTACATGTGGCTTTTTTTACTTACCCCTAGCCCCTGGATGTACTGCCTGCAGCTGCTCACATGCTTGCCGATTGTTTGAGTCCTTACTGCAGATGCTCCCTGTTGTACATGTGGTAACTGCAGATATGTTAGTAAAACTGAGCAATTTTCATCTGCAAACACTTCTAAGGTTTTTGATATTAAAATGTTTGTCAACTGCAATAATTATTGGGTAATATATTTAGCCACATGTAACTGTTAGCTTTTTATATTTCAATGTACACTACTACTACTACTACTACTACTACTACTACTACTACTACTACACACACACACACACACACACACACACACACACACACATAAAATAGCACACCACTGGGGCTATATGAGTCACTTTATTGTAATAGCATATACATTCGAAATACAGTACAAACTGACTTAGCCAATAGATAATCAACACCTTGAATTTTTTAAATTCAAATTGAAAATAGAAAATAATGAGGAAAAAGTTAGCAAAACTCCAGAAGGTCAACAAACTCCAAGGCAAATGCTTGCAAGAGATTATAGCCAATAGATTATGCCAATGCAGTGCTAGTAATTACTTCAGCTGGGTGACATTGGAGATGGATAAGGGGATACCCAGTGGATATGAGGTAACTCATCTTTAGCAAAACCTTTGACTTTCTCATCACAAATAACTAAATGGAAAACTTGGAGGTATACAAATGGGATAAAAGATATTGAAGTTCATCATGGAGTTACAACATGGAAAAAAAAGCAATATATGGTACCAAAGAGGGAATTATTAACAGTTAGTGGGGTTAATTCTAGGCCTGGTATTTGTTTATTCATTCATTTATTCTCCAATACCCACTTGATCTCAGTCAGGACCATGAAGGGAGCTAAAGCTTACACTAACATTAAGTGGTATAAGGCAGAGAACTGCTATTGGATGGGATGCCAGTATGTATCAGAATGGTGCCTAGAAATATTTAGAAAATTCAGGTTTGATATAAATGGAGGTATTGACAGCATAAAATCTATTTATAGAAAACATGAAAATCAGGGTAATAATATTAGATGGGGAAGATGCAACAGTAGGATCTTAATAAACTAACTGAATGGGCTGAAAAGTTGTTCAGATTCAGTTTACAAGGTACAAAGTCTTATATATGTGAATTGAACAAATCATATATGAATATATACTGGCACCCCACCTAAGTGCCATGTTCAATCATAGCCTCACCTCAGGCTTTGTGCCCACTGAATGGCACACAGCAACGGTTATCCCTCTCCACAAAGGGGGAGCCACCATGGACCCCGGGAACTACTGCCCCATTAGCCTGACGAGCCTGGTCTGCAAGGCTATCATCATGTATCATCATGAAACTTATAAACAATGACATTGGTAATTTCCAAACTCTGAACCTACCCAGTTCAGGTTTGTAAAAGGCAGATCATGTCTCCTAAACCTGATAGACTTCTTTGAAGCAGTCACCAAAGCTTTAGATGAGGGTAAGGTGGTTCACACAGCCTATCTAGATCTCATCAAGGCTTTTGACACCATCCCCCACTCCGGAATTATAGACAAACTCACTAAACTAGGTATAAATCACAATGTCACAAGGTGGGAGAGATAAAGCGACAGAACCCACACTGTGAAAGTAGCAGACTCTAAATCCAACTTCAGACCAGTGACAAGTGGAGTACTACAGGTTTCATTCCTAGGTCCTCTCCTGTTTGGTATCTGCTTCTCTGAAGTAGAAGCTAACACAGAAAGTCTTTGTCTAACAAAGTTCACAGATGACTGCAAACTAGGAGCCATAATCAAAACTCCTAACGATGTGGACATCCTGCAAAAGGGCCTCACTGAGACAGATGCCTGGTGTCAAAGCTATGGCCTCAAGCTCAATGCCAAAAAGTGCATTGTCATCCCTTTTAGTAAAAACTCTGTACCCATGAACTACCACATAGGCGGTAGTCCACTTAACACTGAAAGTGTGATAAGAGACCTTGGGACAAAGGTGAACAGTAGTCTCTCCTTTGATAATCACATTGCCACAGTAGTCAGGAAATCTTTCTACGTGGCATACCTTATCACAAAAGGTTTCTCATCCAGGAAAAAAGAGGTCATTGTTCCCCTCTACTCATCACTCATTAGACCCATTATAGAGTACGCCTCCTTTGGTATGTACCTCACAAGACATCTACAACAACTGGAAAGGTCACAGAAATACCTCACAAAGAGGATTACCAGCCTCAGACAGATGCCCTATGCAGACCGTCTCAAAAAACTCCAACTTTACTCTGTCGCATATCGCCTACTCAGAGGTGATCTCTGCTTAACATACAAAGCTATGTCAAACCCAGAGCTGTTGGACATGCTCCACGTAAAGAAATTCCAATCCCTCCGAGCTACATGCTCTAGGGACCTAAATCTTGTCACCACAATAAACAGAACATGCTGGAGGGATAGATTCCTGTCCCAGGGACTTCCCATACTCTGGAACAAACTACCTATCTATATCAAACAAAGCTCCTCATTAGCACTCTTCAAGAAAAATCTTGATGACTGGATGGGAGATAGGAAATTCACCTCGGGGATCACTTCTGTGGCTCTGCTTGACAGAGGCACAGGAAAATAATTTTTTTGGGTGGCAAAAGCCAGGATACCATTTGGCTAGGCTTATATAGGCCCTAGGGCCAATAGCCTTGTACCTACCTATGAACCTATGAATAAAATCAAATAAAAAACAAATATCTGTGTCCCAGTCTCTACAAAAATTAACTATCATGTTGGCATGTGGAAGGTTGAGGTAAAACTTAAAAAACAAAGTCATAAAACCAAAAGAATCAATATAAAAAGTACAGCTGAAATCTTAACAATCTGTAGGTCAATAGTCACCCCACACTTCCAGTCCTAGGCACAGTTACACCACCCTTTCATGGAAAAAGATGAAGGTAGTCGACAGAATACAAACTAAAGACACAAAAACTGAGAGCACTAAAGGAAAAGGATTTCAAAGAAAGGCTTGTGGAAATGGATTGTTTCATGAGGAGATCAGGGTGAAAAGGGCATGATAAGGACACATGAACTATTAAGAGGTTGTACTGGGTAGATAATCTGAAAAGAAAAGACAGAATGCAGAGGAAAAACTGCAACTGTCACAGTGTGGGCAACATGTGCTTGTGGGATATAAAGAATTATTTCTTCATAGAAATGATGGTAGATGAACAGAACATACTGCTAGAGGAGATGGATAGTTATGGCAGCCATCTAGGTACAATGATGGCAGTTTAGGAGAGATAATAGTTTCAGATAATACCTGGATTGCTAGGGTCTAACATCAGAGGGTACCAAATCTCTATGAATAAACTGGTGATCAGTCTGTAGTAGGCAAGCTGTACTGAATCTAATGTAAAAGAAAGATGCCTTGTTTTGCTGTACTTTTAAAGCTGAAATCTTCTTTATAAAAATGTCATACATCATTGCTTATATTTAAGCCAAACATTGATCAAGGTCCTAACAGAATGGCCATCCAGTGGAACATGAGACATGAATATGGACACTCAAATGCAATACTTAATTCAGAAGCACTCCTGGGAATCAAACACTGAAACCCTGCTGATCCATCCTCAGAAAAATCATAAGTAGAAAAGAAAGTAAAATGAGAAATGACTGTTCTAACTACTGTTCTGTCCATGCACAGAATAAGAGCTCAGTATCTGCGCCATGATTAGGACTGTTACAATAGGGTGTGGGAAACATCATTTTCAGTCACTTTCTCAATGTAGATACCAAATGTAGTGTGACAGTACGTCAGGGACTGATACTAGTCAGGATTTAAGTCCTCATGGGCCATTGTCAGCATCATAACATAAAACGGATCTTAATATGTCACCTCATAGGGTCAGGTAGAATTCATTTCATGATAGGTTCACTTACACCCCATAACCCCATTATTGATGTGAAGGTGCATGCTGTTGTCAGGCTTTATTGAATACTGGCACTGCCTACAATGTCTGTGGGCTCAAAGATGGACTGCAGTATGCAGAACATCATGGAACTGATCTGTTTTCCAGGTAGACCTCTGTGAAAACATCTAATTCATTACTATTTTACATGCTACTAGTATTATGAGGCTACCAGGCTCTCAGCCTTAGGCCACAGTTGTCAGCGGTCTTGGTGACTAAAGGCTTGACAACCAGAGAATTCTGGTTTGTAAGATGGGACAGATAAAATACCACATTTAATAGGTTTCTCTTGCACTACCACACAGACGTTTGAAAAAGAAACTGAACATAGCGAGAAACATTCAAAGAAGTAAGATTTCATATTTCTGCAACAAGCTTAAGGTTTGGCACAACTAAATTTACCTCTGCATTACATGGACAGCAGATAAGTACAGACTCACAGCTTCAGCACATACGGACAAATTCAACAGTGGCTGATTTATGTCGGGAACTTAAATACACCATTATTATTGATCAAGGTTTACAGGCACATCATTGTCTGAGTCTAAAACCCAGACCGATGAGCAAGAAAAGCACAAAATAATATTATACAAAATTTGTCCCTTTGTAGTAGTCACATGATCACATTTATTTTCACCTGCTGTGAACAGGATTAAGTGAAGTTGGGTCACTATTTAATATATGAGGCAGTGGATAGAATGCAGAATTTTTTATGCACTGAATGGCTTAGTTGTGGTAGAAATTTTGATATAGCTTTGTGGATTCCTTTTAAAACTTATTGTTTGCAGGATCTGAGTATAAAAGTTTCCCTGTGTGTGTGTGTGTGTGTGTGTGTGTGTGTGTGTGTGTGTGTGTGTGTGTGTGTGTGTGTGTGTGTGTGTGTGTGTTATCACTGACATAAATGAAAATTTCAGGCCTTTTCCATGAGAATGTTAACTATTCCTGAAGCTCAGTTCACCAACAGCAGCTGATATCTGTACTCGTTTTTTTTTTTTTTTTTTTTGTCATAAAGCTTTATTTCTGGCACCCTGCCTGCTTCCATTCTATAACTGCTGATGTGGGGAAATGTGACTTGGATATTTTGTCATAAATGGTTTGTATGCAGAACAGCCTAAACTGAGACTGAACAGTCTTCAACAAACAAACATACTAAAAGTATGCAGATCTTTTTGATGTATTCCTCCTGCTTATGCAAATGTTACTTATTCAAGGATGATGCAAGTGAATGTCAGAACAGGTGGCTGCTGCTGAAAGTGATTTAAAGGGAAGTGACCTAGCGTTCACCAACTGCCAAAGTTCGAAACTTGGGGCATGCCTGCCTTGACTGATGACCTAGACAGACCCTGGGACTGAACTTTATTATGCACACCGAAACATCTGTACTGCAAACCATAGTCTGGAAACCCCAGATAATTTTCACTGATGATGGAGTGGATTCTGATATCTTTTCTGCTATGTTTTTTAACCATCTAGCTAAGACCTTGTAGACATGTTACATGATATTATTTATTGTTAGAGCCAGCTCCACTAGTGCTTTATGACATACTATAGTGTTTTCTTGTTTAATGTGTCATACATGACATTTGTCATGTCTGATAGAATTACAGTTAGGTATTCCTTTAGTGGTTACCAGTAATGGCACTCTCTGCTACCAGTGATTATACTCTGTTACCAACATTGCGATTCTAATGTCAGTTCACTAGCTTTGCCAGAATACTGTTGAACTCCATAGTCTCATTTACTTTTAAGAGAATGATATTGAGACAATGGTATAGTGTTAAGAATGGTTGTTTTGGACACTGGCATGAAGATGGAAAAGGCTCATGTTATCAGAACAGAGATATAGCTGCTTCAAACTCTGAAGTTTTGTCATTAAAATCAAAATTGCTTTAGAATATATGCTCGTCCTGTTGCAATCTGTTAGAAAGACTAACCACTCTGTATAATCCCACAAAATCCCGTGATTGCCTGCAGCATTTCTTTTGCAGTTCTGTCACTTGTGAGAAGTTGCTAACTGCCTGCTGACTGGTAATTTCATATGATGAGAGTCTGTCTTTCCATTTGTTGCAAAAGGTCTGCTTAAATGGCAAACAAGTGTTCCTGAAAACAGACTATTTGTATCTGCTTATTATTATATTTAGTTTATCTATTGATTTCTCCATTTATGCATTCATCCATTTATTTGTTTATTTACTCATTTACTTTGTTTGCTTGCAAGCTTTCCTGTTTGTTTGTTTGTCTGTTTGTTTGTTTGTTTGTTTGTTTGTTTGTTTGTTTGTTTGTTGATTGGGTAGATACTATTGTGCCTATGGCTCTTTTGCTAAGAGAGAGACAAGGTAATATTTAAACTGATTGAGGAAAATGTCACCAAAAGACCAGTGAATCTTTTCTGCTCTTCGTCAATATGTAAAGCAGATCATAAGTATTCACTCGAACTACCATCAACTGTGGCAAATGCAACCTCAGTTTAACATCACATGCAAAGCATGGAAATCAGTAATGCAGTGTTTGTCTTAATGCCATGGTCCATGTCAGTAGTGGGATCTGAATTCAGCTACAACATCAACTTCCAGTTTAACTGCCAGAGCCCAAACACTTTATAGACTTATTAAGTAATACCAATAACAAGTAAGTTAAAATAATAAATAGCAATATAAATTAGTGATATTACTAAAGTATAAATAGCTATAAAACTTTCATAAGAACATGCAAAGCATAAGACTAATCGCTAACAGAATAACAGAGAACTAATCAAACATAGACTGAGTAGAACAAATGTGGCTTTAGTCCGCACTTGAAGCTCGCTAGAGTGGGAAACTCTCAGAGACAGCTAGGAAGCAGGTTTTACAGGAGATGGTCTTGGTGACTAAAGGCTTGGTAACCAGAGGACTCTGTACTGTAAGAAGAGATAGATAAAAGACCATGTTCAACAGAGCATAGAGTTATGCAAGGCCTATACCTGGATAGCAGTCCTTGTAAATAGTGTGGGCTCAGCTCATGAATAGCCAAGTACACCAGGACAAGGATCTTATATATAACCCACTGTTTAACTGGCAGACAGTGCAAATTCTGCCAAATTTGTGTAATGTGACGGTACCTACAAACCCTTGTCAGTAACAGCTGTGGAGTTTTGCACCAGTTGTATGCAGGCAAGTTCTGGCTATGGCAGACCAAAGTACTATGGCTTACTGTAGTAAGATGCATATGCACCAGCAAGAAGGACACAATTTGGAATAAGGTGCTTAATTATGATGATATGTAAACATGATGACTTGACCAATGCCTAGTTCTGGTCCTTTATCATTAATTTGTCATCAAAGATCACACTAAGGTCCCACATCTTGAACACAAAAAGTTTGTCTCCACAGTAAGAAATATTTGAGAACAAAGTTGAAAAACAGGACTCTGAGTGTACCATGCACTATCCTGGCCATAGCTTTAGAGGTATTAAGCTTAAGGCTGTTACTGACCATCATGTCCTGGATACGTTCAAATCCAGAGCTAGATAACCAAGAGCATCCACATACTCCTGAGGAAATGAGAGGTAGAACTCTGTGTCATCAGCATAGCAAAGGTATTGTAAACCTCTCAATGGATAATGTCCCCTAGAAGTAGTAAGTAAATCCTCAATAAAAGAGGGCCAAGAATGGAACCCTGAGGGATCCCACAAACAAAAGAGTGAGGAAGATGAGTTTATCTCTGACACCACCCTTTGGGTGCATCTAGAAAGGAGGCAAATCATTCTAGAACAATACCCAAGAAACCATGCTGACACAATGAATGGGACTAATACGATGCTACAGTCTTATGTGAGTATAATACAGAAAGTAATGACAGTCTCCTCACTGGAACATATGGCTGAGGTTAAAAGCTAAATGCATTCAAATTCTTCATACATAAAGGTACTATGAATTTCACAGCCTCCATAGTAAGACAGCCAAGAAAAAGACTCAGTCCAACTGTTGTAACACATATAACCCCAAGAAGAAAATTTGATCTTGATATGGTTAATACTTCCCTTCCTTCACAGCAGCTCCCATTTGAGCCCATTTTGATAAGAGCAGCAAGCCACACATTTTATCATGCAACTACAAAGGCTTGAGATGTCAAATGCTACCATGTAACCCTGACTGTTCAACTCTCAGACTGCTGTCAGCGCAACAGTGTGCCACCCTGCAACCATATATATGATTCATGTCTTCATTGGCAATGTGTGTTTATCAAAATAAAAATTATATGAAAAAGGCTGCAATAAGAGTTATCCTAAAACTTTGTTTTGAGCTAGCTTACCTGTATTACATGAATTGTGATCATTTGTCATTGTATGATATTCTCTGTACAGTGTTATTTTCAGTTGAAATGCATTTGTTCACTGCATTGTATTTTTTACCATGAATTCTTGTGATTGTGTATTATCAAACATAATGTAAATGAGTCTCTGTTCTAATGATTTCACTGTTCATGTTCCTTTCTTGCTAAAAGATTTTCTGCAAGGGGTCTATATATGACATTGGACTTTCCACAGTGAACATGATTAGTTGCTTTATCAGACTTTAATATAAATAGTAAATCATGCTTATTAATCAGTTAATTGTTGTCTCAAATGTGTTTTCATTTTTAAAACAACTCTGCATCACAACATGCACATAGTGTGTAAACATATGCATGGCTAACTGCAAACAAGAAATGAGATCTTCTTGTGCCAGTTCTTATTTACAGCAGTTCAAATAATGTGAACTAACATTGCATATTATAAACTGATCTAGCTTTTTAGAGAAACACCATAAAAAATTATATCAGCCTATACAACACTGCCAAAAAATGAATTCCAAAATCTGCCAAAACACCAAAAGAGATTTTTCTTTTAGTTATAGGAATCAGTGTTTATGAATTTACCAAACATTTTAATTAGAAGAGGATGATGCTCTAAAACTAAAGCATTAGACTCCAATAGTAAAAACAGAACAGATCAGAGGGAACAGAAATGAGAGATCAGTGATAGAGTTATAGGGATTAACAAAGCAAATCATGGGGAAACAAAATAGAAGAGTAGGTAGCGAGTCTTATCCCCAGTCTAGGCAAGAAACAACCTCAAGTCTTAGCTCAGATATCAAAAAATTGGGTTAATATTGTGGACAGCATGATAAGGGTGTTAACATTACAGATTACTCTTGGTATTGGCTTGGCAGTGAAATAAAGCAAGAGACACAACCCTCTACACACAGAAAGCAAAAATCTGCAGAAAACTGAGTAAATAAGAGGCAGAAGTAACACACTGTTGGAGTGACAGTGGAGACAGGAGAAGATAGCACAATCTGCACAATGCTACATACACATCTTCACTGCAGCCAGACCAAACAACAAAATCATCCTTGATAGGCCAGAAGGAGTAGGCCTGAGATAGTTATCATAAGAGCATGCTCAAGAAAGAAGAGTCTTGAATCAAGGTAATGATAAGGTAAAAGAATTTCAGACATTGATGCAGACTACTGTTTCCGAACAATGATGACTGCAGTCCAGCTAGTCTGGACTTCATGAAGGCAGACTTTCACAAAACAGGGCAATGCTTCAGTAATGCTGCAGTAAACAAGCATGAGGTAAATGGAAAAGAGCAACAGAGAAACAGATACACATAATGCCATCATGCATGAGACAATATAGAAAACTGAACAGAAGGAAACTAGACAGGAGCAGGAAGAGAAGGATTTTGAAATGTAGAATGTTAACTACATATTTCTGTACAGTAGTCATATAAAATGAGGTTCACCAAATCCATCTGACAGAAGTGACCAATGAATTTTAGTCCATTAGCAAAAAAAAATATCCTGAAAGAACTACAGAAGCTAAGGGTGCACATGACATATTCAAGGAAACTTGGTATTTTATCTTGCTAAGTGAAGAAACGTCCATCATGTTATATGACTGCTATAGTGTTCTACATTATTCAAGACTGAAACTGTCTGCTTGCCACATGACTGTAATGAGAGTCCATCTACATGAAAGCATTGTACTCTGCAGCAAAGCAGACTGCATGACATTATATGTTAATGGGTGTCACATGTTAGTGTGTGTCATATCGAGCATGGGCACTTGTCATCAGTATACACACCTGGTTCACTCATTCATTCTGTAATTACCTACTTAATCCGCAGCGGGGTCTGTTTAAAAAAGAAAATCAGTGAAATTATATTATCATCAGTACTGCTGTCATTTGTTTCCAGACAGCAAACTCTAGATATGAATACTGACAGATTCATAGTCATCCATGATGATGAAGCTTCATAAATGAGAAATATGTCACATATAAGTCAGAATATTTTTTTTTTGAAAATGACAAACTGATTCAGTGGCTCTATATATGACATATAAATATTTTGAAATTCATAATTATCTATTTAACAGTTTCTTTTCTGGCCAGTTGGTCAAAAGTGTAATGGTTTTAAATAAAAAAATAAATACGTTATATGTTTTTCCTTCATACATGAACACTTCCTAAAGGAATGGTCTGATTTTTTTTGTCTAGTCAGATGTTCCCTAATTGGTCTAATCAAGCAACACAAATCATGTTTTTTTTTTCATTTGTTACCTCTTCTATGGCTGAACAACATTAAGTACTAAATGTAAATCATTAAAATAACCGGAATCTTCAATTTGTGCACAGATATAACTGCAATTAATTCAAACAGCATCAGGCATTTTGCAAAGCTGTTTCTGAAATTGCTCGAGAATCGAGTCCAACTTTTCTTTAAGCATTGCCACTATCATTATAAGCTTTTTACTGCTGAGATGGCAAGCCTCCCTCATACCAAAGAAAATTCCTTGATTCCTTCCCAAGGTAAAACATATATCTGGCCACCTTCTATTAAAAAAAAACATATATGCAGCTCTGTACAAAATCAAGCTGACCTCTGTTCCCACCACAAATACACTAATGATTTGCAATGAAATATACACATTGAGTAAACAGTACAGGTGATAGTGAATTGTTAGTATTCTTCAAATGTAGCATTGTCAGGCTTGTTAGGGCCACCCCAAAAAAGAACCATTATCCCCCTCAAAAGGCCTCACCATCTGACCACCTGAGAACTGATGACACACAGGATGTTACATTACATATTGCAATGAAAAGCAGTGCTGTGACACATGCCGCACTGCATGCTCCCCTTATCACACAACATCTTCCATGATGCAAGCTCTTTCCACCTTTCCTTATGGAGAATTGTAAAAAATATTAACTGCAATACTCAAAAGAAAGAAAGGAAAATAATCTTCCTCTAAATATATGAAAGATAAAATACAGACTCAGATATAATTAAAAGTTTTCTACTTTACTGAATGGTTTTCCTAATAAGCATAATGTTTATTGAAATTACTGAGGGAGGTATGCATGAGGATTGGCCATGTGGTCTAATGAATAAAGTGTCTGACAATAAATCAGAAGATGGAAGGTTCACATCCTACTGAGATTGGCTAAAAATACAAAAAAATATATATTTTAGCAGGTCCTTCCTGGTGTAATGGTGACCACACCTGCTTGAGATGCAGAAGATAAGAGTGTGGTCCCAGTATTCAAACTTCTATGAACCTAACTGCAGCCTTAATGTGCTGCTGGCATTCATACATGGACAGTAGCAAGAAAGAGAAAAAGGCAGCATGGTCACTTGGGGTATGGCACCAGAAAAGGGCAGAGGATTCACATGGGGTATATAGCACCAGAAAAGGGTAGTGTAGTCACATGGGGTATGGCACCAGAAAAGGCTGGCATGGTCACTTGGGGTATGGTACTAGAAAAGGGCAGCAGAGACACATAGCGTATGGCACCAGAAAAGGGCAGCATGGTCACTTGGGGTATGGCACCAGAAAAGAGCAGCAGAGACACATGGGGTATAGCATCAGAAAAGGCCAGCATAGTCACATATGGTATAGCACCAGGAAAAACTCTGCATAGTCACGTGGGGTATGACACCAGAAAAGGGCAGCACATGCACATAGGGTATGCCACTATAAAAGGACAGCATAGTCATATAGGGTATGGCACCAAAAAGGCCAGCATAGTCACATAGGGTATGGCACCAGAAAATCCCAGTATAGTCACATAGGGTATAGCATCAGAAAAAGGCAGCATAGTCACATGGGGTATGGCACCAGAAAAGGACAGCACAGACACATAGGGTATGGCACTAGAAAAGGACAGCATAGTCACATGGGGTATGGCACCAGAAAAGGGCAGCATAGTCACATGAGATATGGCACCAAATAAGGGCAGCATAGTCACATGGGGTATGGTACCAGAAAAGGGCAGCATAGTCACATGGGATATTGCACCACAGAAACCAAAACAAAATAACTGTAGATCACCAACTGTAACATATATCAGTTAATTGCACTTGTGGAAAGATAGTTAGATCCTGACTATACCACAGAGGATTAAGGCTATGAGCTGATAACAAGCTATGCTCTGTATTCCAGGGTTTGATTCCCTCAGCCTGCTTCTTCCTACTATGTAGCAAGCAAAAAACAGAGTATCCCAGAACAACGAGTCTAAAAAGTCTGTTTTATTGGCTAGTTAAAAACTTTCACAGTTCCTCACTGCTTCTTTGGGCTTCAAGTAACAGAGTAGCAAAACAGAGCACAAATGCACTTATATACTAATATTTAACTCCCTTCAAATAAACAATCAGTCATTTATTTTATTTTATTTTATTTATTTTATTTTACATTTGTTGACCGGGCTAGTACAACTGGATATATGTCCATTTTCAGTGGAGGCCCTGGGAGAAAAGCTCCACACTTCAGAATAGAATCACAATAACATAAGTACATTACTAAGATTTAGCAAATTATACTACTATATTACATTTTAGCTTAAGAGTAAGGAAAAAATCTTCCAAGCTACATAACACATATGGTTATACATACAACAAAATATAAGGTAAGTGAAATTGAGCACTATTTGAACTTTAAAAAGGTTATACAAACAATAATGTTAGTAAAAAAGAATAATTAGTTTGTGTGAGTGAGAAGATTAGTGTTTAGAGACAGTGGAGGTAGTTAGTCTGGGTGGAGGTAGTTAGTCATGCAAACATTTTGTAACTTTTCCTACTATGTGACTGTAGGTAAGTCGATTATCCCCGACAGTGCTCGGGGGAATTGTGCTAGACTTCTCAGTGGTCTGATGGACTGTATGCTTCATAACTATATGTGAATCCAGTACACCTTTAGAGTAAGTGAGTGAGCCTAATGTTACACTTTTCTTCTTTTGCAGGTTCTTCTAATGGAGCAGGCCCAAAAGCCTTACTTTGCAAAGATAAAAGATATACAACTACTGTGTTAGTCTTATCACCAAGAACTATGTGTTTGTGGACATACTGTATTTGGTGACTCCTCTTCCAGGCAGTGTATTTCTTTCTGTCTTTCGGCTTTTCCCGGTTAGGGGTCGCAACAGCGGAACTCCGGTCCGCTAATGATTGGCAGTAGAGTTTTACATGCTGGCTTGCCAGGCCTAACGCACAACCTTCAATGAAGGAACGCCCGTTCATGCATGTCGCCACACAGAAGACGCTCTGACTGAGAATCGAATGGGCAACGTCTAACTGTGAGGCGACAACGCTACCGCAGCACCACCACCGCAGTCACACAAGGCACTACTTTAGACATTCTGACATTTCATTTTGCATTCACCATGAAGCATCTCTTTTGTTAATAACATTTGCAGGTATTGATTGTGTCGTACATTAATATAATACAGTGATTTCTTCATTTTGAGTATTACAGTTGATATTCTTTAGAATTCTATTATGTCATCTGCAATAAGCCTCATTTCATAGTCAGTCTAGGTGTATAAAATGTACTACATGCACACACACACACACACACACACACACACACACACACACACACACACACACACACTTACTATTTTTGCTAACCAACACAGCAAAATAAACTCCCCCTCCCCCAAGCACATTTCTCTCATGAACAACCATACAGACCAATTGTATTCAACTACTGAGGAATCTAGACTCCCTGTATACCAGACAGAGGCTCTAAAGAGAACTTTTCCCACCGGATGGTCCTATAGTTAACACACTGAGAAAGCAGAATGCAAACAACTTTAGCACTACCAGCACAAACATTGTAGTTTGTTTCCTGCAACTTACTATTGTATACCTGTATTTAAAACATTCTCCCTAAAATAAATGCATTCACTTTGCCAATGGTAACATGCATAATAGTCTAAAAAGTCTTGCCTATTTAACAAGCAATGCATAAATAATTCAGGTGGACTATGTCACATTTGACAAATGCTATTAGTTACAGAAATCTTGAGTAATGAATTTAAAATTACTATGGGATCAGTACAGTTTTAATGAAAGTATACTGTTAGCAATGATTCTTGGGTCAGTGTTTCAAGTCTGACATATCACATATGAAAGGTGTGGCCTAAAAATAAGTGAATTAATATTCTCTACTGGAGTTTTAAATAAAGCAGTTAAAAAGACAACTTACCCGGTAATAGCTCATTTGTCCATGAGCTGCGAGTCATCATCGGAGGGCAGGTTCAGATGTCCACTCCCTATTTAAGGGAGTGCTTCTGTTCCTATCTGCCAGATCTATCAGCAGGCATGCCAACACGACAAACAAAGATGTAGCCAGTTGTCAGTGACCACACATGTGGGAGGCTGTAGATTATGGTGAGGGATTATCGTCTGTAGGGCGGCTGTTTTAGTTGTCCATTACACTGCCAGTATTGCTTTCACCATTATTAGTTAATACATGCAAAATAAATAAATAAACAAACAAGAAGAACATACCATGAGTCACACAAGGTAGCCAGGGGAGTATTTTAAATTTCTAATAAAAAATAACTATATATATATATATATATATATATATATATATATATATATATATATACACACACACACACACACACACACACTCACACACACACACACACACACACACACACACACACACACACACACACACACACACATATATATATATTTATGGGTCTACTTCTTATAATTCTTATAATACTCCGAATTTACAGACTGACGAAGCCCAAATCACCAACAGCACACTGTCAAAAGAACATATTAACAAAACTACACTCAACTGAACCACGGAACACCGAACAGGGCAGTATGCTGCCGTGTCTGGATCGTACCTCTTCTACGATTTAGTGCAGTCTCAGAGGTGGTATATAATATTAGCAGGGGGCACGGGGGGCCCCCTTGCAAAGACATCAAGAAAGGTAAGTGCTTAAGTGTACATATGACAACTGTGTAGAATTTTGTTGGGATGTTTGATAGTTGATGTTCGGTGTTCTGTGGGTCGGTAGAGTATAGTTTCGTAGATATGTTCTTTCGGCAGTGTGGTCTCTGTGATTTCGGCTTCGACAAACTATAAATTCGGTCTACAGAAGTAGACCCATATATATATATATGTATATATATATATATATATATATATATATATATGTATATATATATATATATATATATATATGTATATATATATATATATATATATATATATATATATATATATATATATATATATATATATATATATATATATATATATATATATATATATATAAAACGTACCCAGATGAAGGAGCTTGGATATCGTAGAGTCAATATAAAATCCCAAAACACAACTTCCTGGTCACTACGATGGAACACACTGACTAAGTATTAAACGCTCAATGCAGCTCCAATCCAAAAAAGCTTGTTGGTAAATCCTTCCTTTGTCAAACGGTCATGGCGACCCAAACAATCTCACAGGACCAAAAACTGTTTAGCACTAGTAAAACCACTCCGTAGACATCAGGTTAAAAATATCGAAACTTGCGTATTTATTAAACAATTAAAATAAGCGCTTTCACGGTGTATAGCACCGCTTCATCAGATACATAAAGAGTGTTAAAAACCAACCTTTTATTCTGTTGTAACATGTTAAAAAGCCTCATCATTCGTCTATTCAAATGCTGTAAAAGGCATGCCGCCAATGTTCTAAGAACGCTACATTGGAGTTAGTGTCAGCTAGTAATGACATCATTCTATGCGCCTAGGTGTACACCTGCGTCACTATAGCAACAGTATATATAATCAAAGATAGTTGCAAAGCAGGCACAAAAATGCACCACACTCGAGATCTAACTACCCCTCTTCTAAAACTCTACTTATGACCAACTTTGTACATACATAGACAAAACGCATGTTAACATATTTCGAGACATAAATCATTACCAGCGATAAGTCATGCATATCTTACTTCCGCTAGGAAATAAGGTATATACTATTTCTTTGTATCTAATGTTCGCTGGAGACAAATATTCCACATCATATATGACTGGTGTAAAAATATAACTAATTATGCTGTAAGATGTACATTTGTTGTAAGTTGATCTAAAGAACGAACTCAAACACTAAATGCAATTGGCAAGCACTAAGTATCGGACATCAAAAGGACCTGGATATACAAGCAAGCTAAAGGGAATTACTATAATGTAAATAGTTATGTGTTATATATTACAAATGAAAAGTAGGTCATATCAAAAATGAGTTCTACATAGTACTGAAAACTATCTGTTTGTAATTTATTGAAAATGAAAATGACAAACATGTCATATCAAAGATGGTTAAATAAAGGTATGCATGCTATATGTATGGCTAACAATGGATAAATGAAATAAATATGGGTAATTGAATATAGAGGCATGTACAAAGGACATCACCATATTGACAAACTCTAATAAAAACGACACAAAGATGTAGACACAGGGCATGTAAATGACTGAAGATGAAGTGGAAGCTAGCAGTAAGACCAAAAAATATAAAAATAGTCACATGACAAACCTCAGCAAAATACTACACATGTATGTTAACTACCAACCATACAAATGCTTTTTAATCGGATAATTTAACACTTTCACGATTAATAACAAAGTTCAAATTTCACTTTGTCACCACTTGATGTTAACAAGGTTATTAACGTAACCTTCTCCCCTTTAAATGCAGTTTAATTGAGACTGTGTCGTTTAAACCTCGACCCCTATGTGCACCTAACCTCAGAATCCATTTTAGTTCTGCCTGTTCTGTTCTATTATAGATATCACCTATTCTATTAGAAGGTTGCTCAACATGTAGGACCTGGAAGAGAAATTGATGAATCTCTCCTTTGTCTAACATATGCTTGGCTAACGCACTACTGCCATCTTTTCTTTGGAAACAATAATAGTGGTCTCTAATCCGTTCCTTAAGTGAACGGTTAGACTTCCCCACATAATATTGAAAGCACACTACACAATGAGCTATGTACACTACATTCCGAGTTGGGCAGCTGGCATTTACCCTAATCTCCCAGAGTCTCCCACTATCTGGATGTCTATAAAAATGGGACTCATCTATGCGGCAACATTGTAGACAAGTCCCACATTTGCTTGTTCTCTCTAAACCTGTCCATGGTTGAAAATTATCAGACCCATGGCATACAATTTGTTTCAGACTAGGCATGTTACTGTAGGTGTATTTGGGTGAGGGGCCTACAATGCATCTTACTCTGTCATCACTGGTTAAAATTTTCCAGTTATCTGAAATAGCTCTTTGTAGAACCCTGGTATTACTGCTATGTGGAATTACAAAGGGTTCAAATTCAAAACTTCGATTGTTTCCCACTTTCTTGTGATTGTTGTTAGAAAAATATGGTTGTGCTCTGGTTTTTCTGAGCTCACTCATATTAAGATACACTTGTTGCACTTCACTAGATTCATAGCCCCTACTAACAAGGCCTTCTCTTAATGTTGTTAATTCCTCTTCAAAATGTACATTAGTACTAGAGAGGCGTGAAACACGCATAGCTTGTCCCTTAATAACATTTTTGTAAATCTGTGGAGGATGCATGCTTTTCCTATGCAAGAAGGAAGGTCTATAGCATGGCTTCCTGTAAATACGAGTGCCTATTTCTCCTTGTTCCTTGTACACAAGGACATCTAGAAACTCAATCTCATCCCTAGAATATTTAAGTGTGAATTTGATAAAACTAGTAGCTTCATTAAGGGTAGCATGAAAATCTAACAAAGACTGTAACGATCCTGTCCACAAGAAAAAAAGATCGTCCACAAATCTTTTGAAAAATTTCACATGTACTGTATCCAAAATGTATTTGGATTCAAATTCAGCCATAACAATGTTGGCGTAGCTATTGGCACAACTAGTGCCCATAGCTACGCCACTCTTCTGTCTGAAACAAATGTTATCAAACAGAAAAATATTGTTTTCCAGTACTATTTCTGTTAAAAAGCAGAGGAAATCCACTTTCTCCTCCGGATATTCTGAGGCTCTCAATAAAAAAGCTTTCAGATATGATAATCCCTGTTCATTCGGGATGCATGTGAACAATGAGACCACGTCCATCGTGACAAAAAGGACATTGTTCAATGCTAAAAAGTCTCTGGTGGCAGAATACAAGCTTTTTAGAAAATGTTCTGTGTCACGTAGGACCATTTCCTGTTTTAAAAGATACTTTTTGAGCTGGTCATCCAAATATCTAGATATTGGTTCCGTTATCCACCCTGCACCCGAAACTATAGGTCTAAATTCAGGGTATTGTGGATTTTTATGGATCTTAGGTAGTCCACTGAGTGTAGGAATCAGTGGGAAATCCACTATGAAATAATCATGCAGCTCTTGTGTCATAAGGCCTAGATGTTTACTTTCGTTCAAAGCTTCTGTAACTCTATGGTGCATGATATTCACTTGTTCTAATGTAATCTGTTCATATGAGTCAGTTTGTATAGATTGCATCATTTTCCTTGTATAATATTCAGCATCTAACACCACTATAGAGCCTCCCTTGTCTGCTGCTCGTATAATAATATCTTTGTTGGTACGTAGTTTATTCAGGGCTTCTCTCTCTTGTTGTGTTAAATTATTACACATATCCGGGGTAATTTGAGAAAACTCTCCATATATCTGGGATTCCACTGTTTTTAAAAAGACTTCCAAAGTAGGTTGTAGATGAGGTATAAACAAACTCTTGCCTTTGAAGCTACTCAATGGATGTATAGTATCCCTACTCATATCTGTTTGATACATTAGCTTCAATCCAACACGACATACAAATAGTCTAGTTGACAATAACGCCTGACTGACATCCATGTTATTCGTTGGTATGAAGGATAGGCCTTTGTTAAGTAACATCCTTTCTGCTTCTGTTAACTCATATTTAGAGATATTATATATCAAACATGGTGATTGTATATTCATAGGAATTGTATCTTTTGATGTTAACAAGGTACATCTCACACGCTCGGGTAGCAATACTTCTGAAGTGTTTTCTGCTGATGCTGCAAATGTGGGGGCTCCTTCCACTTTGCTCCTCTTCCGTTGTCTAAATCCAGCGAGCGCTTTCTGCCCGTCCTGATTGGCAATGGAAAATCCGTGCTCTGTTGTCCCTCCAATTGTATCTTGCGTCTAACCGCTCCTGATAAGGTATTGGGTGGTGCCATTTCTGATCTAAGTCTATGCATAGGTGCTATCTGTTGTTCTACATTTTCTTCATTAGGTGTTGTATAAACAGATCCAATAATAGGTGGAGAGGTGATAGAATTTGATACAGAAGGTGCCTCATGCTTATCATTCACTTCAATTGTATGGGGACTCAGATGTCCTGATTCTGGTGCGGAGTTGTTTGTACCATTTCGGTCATGTCCATTCTGCATCACCGTTTCTGTGTTCCTTCTTGATGTTTGTACAGATCTACCTGTATTTTGCAAGTTCCGAACATTATGGGAGTTATCAGATATTGTTCGTTGGTCTGTGTTAACAGTTCTTGGCCAGATGAATACATTGTTATTAGCAAAATCATGAGTGTCTCTTGCCAATTTCCTACGTTTATTGTTCAGCAGGTTTTTCTCAAAACGTCCTATTCTTTCCATGATCTCATGCAGATAAAACTCTGTTTCATCAGCCCCACAGTGTTCTATCAACTTATTCTGTATCTTAAAAATGTTATCTTTAATGTCTGTCTCAACTGGGCGAAAAAAGTCTATGAGTAGTTGAATATACTCTCTACTGGCTCTTAAGTTTATTTGTTTTTTTGAGTAGCCACAATGCTTGAGGCTTCGGTCGTATGCACATCACTCATAGCTCCTTCCATACCGCTTGAAAAGTATAAACAAAAAAGCCTCAAGCATTGTGGCTACTCAAAGACTGAGAGATTTCTTAGAAGATATAAAGAATCCATTAGATGGCGATGTTGATATAACAGACTTGCATGAACCTAATATTAACAATCGAAATGAGTATGAGATACGTAATTTAAAGAGAGACATAGAGAATGAATTATATAAAATTAAACGTTTAACAGCACAACGATATCATATGGAGGCATGTTTAAACACAGGTGTCATCCCCAGAGGCCTAAGAATATTGAACATGCCAACTTATGGCAACACATATCCTACGCTGCTAGCCAAATGGCAACAAATAAACTTAAGAGCCAGTAGAGAGTACATTCAACTACTCGTAGACTTTTTTCGCCCAGTTGAGAAAGATGTTAAAGACAACATTTTTAAGATACAGAATAAGTTGATAGAACATTGTGGGGCTGATGAAACAGAGTTCTATTTGCATGAGATCATGGAAAGAATAGGACGTTTTGAGAAAAACCTGCTGAGCAACAAACGTAGGAAATTGGCAAGAGATACTCATGATTTTGCTAATAATAATGTATTTGTCTGGCCCAGAACTGTTAATTTAGACCAACGAACAATATCCGATAATTCCCTCAACACTCGGAATATGCAAAATACAGGAAGATCTGTACAAACATCAAGAAGGAACGTAGAAACGGTGATGCAGAATGGACATAACCGAGATGATACAAATAACACCGCACCAGAATCAGGACATCTAAGTCCCCATACAATTGAAGTGAATGATAAACATGAGGCACCTTCTGTATCAAATTCTATCACCTCTCCACCTATTATTGGATCTGTTTATACAACACCTAATGAAGAAAATGTAGAACAACAGATAGCACCTATGCATAGACTTAGATCAGAAATGGCACCACCTAATACCTTATCAGGAGCGGTTAGACGCAAGATACAATTGGAGGGACAACAGAGCACGGATTTTCCATTGCCAATCAGGACGGGCAGAAAGCGCTCGCTGGATTTAGACAACGGAAGAGGAGCAAAGCGGAAGGAGCCCCCACATTTGCAGCATCAGCAGAAAACACTTCAGAAGTATTGGTACCCGAGCATGTGAGATGTACCTTGTCAACATCAAAAGATACAATTCCTATGTATATACAATCACCATGTTTGATATATAATATTTCCAAATATGAGTTAACAGAAGCAGAAAGGATGTTACTCAACAAAGGCCTATCCTTCATACCAACGAATAACATGGATGTCAGCCAGGCGTTATTGTCAACTAGACTATTTGTACGTCGTGTTGGATTGAAGCTAATGTATCAAACAGATATGAGTAGGGATAATATACATCCATTGAGTAGCTTCAAAGGCAAGAGTTTGTTTACACCTCATCTACAACCTACTTTGGAAGTCTTTTTAAAAACAGTGGAATCCCAGATATATGGAGAGTTTTCTCAAGTTACCCCGGATATGTGTAATAATTTAACACAACAAGAGAGAGAAGCCCTGAATAAATTACGCACCAACAAAGATATCATTATACGAGCAGCAGACAAGGGAGGCTCTATAGTGGTGTTAGATGCTGAATATTATACAAGGAAAATGATGCAATCTATACAAACTGACTCATATGAGCAGATTACATTAGAACAAGTGAATATCATGCACCATAGAGTTACAGAAGCTTTGAATGAAAGTAAACATCTAGGCCTTATGACACAAGAGCTGCATGATTTTTTCATAGTGGATTTTCCACTGATTCCTACACTCAGTGGACTACCTAAGATCCATAAAAATCCACAATACCCTGAATTTAGACCTATAGTTTCGGGTGCAGGGTGGATAACGGAACCAATATCTAGATATTTGGATGACCAGCTCAAAAAGTATCTTTTAAAACAGGAAACGGTCCTACGTGACACAGAACATTTTCTAAAAAGCTTGTATTCTGCCACCAGAGACTTTTTAGCATTGAACAATGTCCTTTTTGTCACGATGGACGTGGTCTCATTGTTCACATGCATCCCGAATGAACAGGGATTATCATATCTGAAAGCTTTTTTATTGAGAGCCTCAGAATATCCGGAGGAGAAAGTGGATTTCCTCTGCTTTTTAACAGAAATAGTACTGGAAAACAATATTTTTCTGTTTGATAACATTTGTTTCAGACAGAAGAGTGGCGTAGCTATGGGCACCAGTTGTGCTAATAGCTACGCCAACATTGTTATGGCTGAATTTGAATCCAAATACATTTTGGATACAGTACATGTGAAGTTTTTCAAAAGATTTGTAGACGATCTTTTTTTCTTGTGGACAGGATCGCTACAGTCTTTGTTAGATTTTCATGCTACCCTTAATGAAGCTACTAGTTTTATCAAATTCACACTCAAATATTCTAGGGAGGAGATTGAGTTCCTGGACGTCCTTGTGTACAAGGAACAAGGAGTAATAGGTACCCGTATTTATAGGAAGCCATGCTATAGGCCCTCCTTTTTGCATAGGAAAAGTATGCACCCCCCCCAGATTTACAAAAATGTCATTAAGGGACAAGCCATGCGTGTTTCACGCCTCTCTAGTACTAATGTACATTTTGAAGAGGAATTAGTAACATTAAGAGAAGGCCTTGTTAGTAGGGGCTATGAATCTAGTGAAGTGCAACAAGTGTATCTTAATATGAGTGAGCTCAGAAAAACCAGAGCACAACCATATTTTTCTAACAACAATCACAAGAAAGTGGGAAACAATCGAAGTTTTGAATTTGAACCCTTTGTAATTCCACATAGCAGTAATACCAGGGTTCTACAAAGAGCTATTTCAGATAACTGGAAAATTCTAACTAGTGATGACAGAGTAAGACGCATTGTAGGCCCCTTACCTAAATATACCTATAGTAACATGCCTAGTCTGAAACAAATTGTATGCCATGGGTCTGATAATTTTCAACCATGGACAGGTTTAGAGAGAACAAGCAAATGTGGGACTTGTCTACAATGTTGCCGTATAGATGAGTCCCATTTTTATAGACATCCAGATAGTGGGAGACTCTGGGAGATTAGGGTAAATGCCAGCTGCCCAACTCGGAATGTAGTCTACATAGCTCATTGTGTAGTGTGCTTTCAATATTATGTGGGGAAGTCTAACCGTTCACTTAAGGAACGGATTAGAGACCACTATTATTGTTTCCAAAGAAAAGATGGCAGTAGTGCGTTAGCCAAGCATATGTTAGACAAAGGAGAGATTCATCAATTTCTCTTCCAGGTCCTACATGTTGAGCAACCTTCTAATAGAATAGGTGATATCTATAATAGAACAGAACAGGCAGAACTAAAATGGATTCTGAGGTTAGGTGCACATAGGGGTCGAGGTTTAAACGACACAGTCTCAATTAAACCGCATTTAAAGGGGAGAAGGTTACGTTAATAACCTTGTTAACATCAAGTGGTGACAAAGTGAAATTTGAACTTTGTTATTAATTTTGAAAGTGTTAAATTATCTGATTAAAAAGCATTTGTATGGTTGGTAGTTAACATACATGTGTAGTATTTTGCTGAGGTTTGTTATGTGACTATTTTTATATTTTTTTGGTCCTATTGCCAGCTTCCACTTCATCTTCAGTTATTTACATGCCCTGCGTCTACATTTTTGTGTCGTTTTTATTAGAGTCTGTTAATATGGTGATGTCCTTTGTACATGCTTTCATATTCAATAACCCACATTTAGTTCATTTATCCATTGTTAGCCATACATATAGCATGCATACTTTTATTTAATTACCTTTGATATGACACGTTTGTCATTTTCATTTTCAATAAATTACAAATAGATAGTTTTCAGTATTATGTAGAACTCATTTTTGATATGACCTACTTTTCATTTGTAATATATAACACATAACTATTTACATTATAGTAATTCCCTTTAGCTTGCTTGTATATCCAGGTCCTTTTGATGTCCGATACTTAGTGCTTGCCAATTGCATTTAGTGTTTGAGTTCGTTCTTTAGATTAACTTACAACAAATGTACATCTTACAGCATCATTAGTTATATTTTTATACCAGTCATATATGATGTGGAATATTTGTTTTCAGCGAACATTAGATATAAAGAAATAGTATATACCTTACTTCCTAGTGGAAGTAAGATATGCATGACTTATCGCTGGTAATGATTTATGTCTCGAAATATGTTAACATGCGTTTTGTCTATGTATGTACAAAGTTGGTCACAAGTAGAGTTTTAGAAGAGGGGTAGTTAGATCTCGAGTGTGGTGCATTTTTGTGCCTGCTTTGCAAATATCTTTGATTATATATACTGTTGCTATAGTGACGCAGGTGTACACCTAGGCGCATAGAATGATGTCATTACTAGCTGACACTAACTCCAATGTAGCGTTCTTAGAACATTGGCGGCATGCCTTTTACAGCATTTGAATAGACGAATGATGAGGCTTTTAAATATTTTGCAACAGAATAAAAGGTTGGTTTTTAACATTTTTTATGTATCTGATGAAGCGGTGCTATACACCGTGAAAGCGCTTATTTTAATTGTTTAATAAATACGTAAGTTTCGATATTTTTAACCTGATGTCTACGGAGTGGTTTTACTAGTGCTAAACAGTTTTTGGTCCTGTGAGATTGTTTGGGTCGCCATGACCGTTTGACAAAGGAAGGATTTACCAACAAGCTTTTTTGGATTGGAGCTGCATTGAGCGTTTAATACTTAGTCAGTGTGTTCCATTGTAGTGACCAGGCAGTTTTGTTTTGGGATTTTATATTGACTCTACGATATCCAAGCTCCTTCATCTGGGTACGTTTTATATATATTCTTTTTGGAACCGCATTGGTTTTTTGTTGATATATATATATATATACATATATACATATATATATATATATATATATA